>NC_083627.1:13824251-14014326 GCF_963584025.1 Labrus mixtus | reverse complement strand
AAATTGACAGATTCTTGAAATGATCTATAGAGTTACTGATTCACACCCTGTTGATAGGAAGTGCCAAACATCAGGTGAATGTCCACCTGCAGAAGGAGGGGGGCAGGGCCTGGGGGAAGCACAGGGGTGTTAATAACACACCTGTCGTTCAAAAGATTCACACCTGACAGGAAGACATTCAACAGGACAGGAGAGACCTGAACACATCAACACCCACTTCAGAAACGCCTTAAATTACACAATGCATTATGGGTAAATGTTCTCCTGCTTGGTCAGGAAGGGCAGCAGCTATGACAGTAAGGGGTAGTTATATCAGCTGTAGGGCCAGGGTAGGGGCAGCTAAGACAGTAAGGGGTAGTTATATCAGCAGGTAGGGCCGGGGTAGGGGCAGCTATGACAGTAAGGGGTAGTTATATCAGCTGTAGGGCCGGGTAGGGGCAGCACCATGCAGCTTATAGCTATACGGGGCAGATATAACTGTAGTGGGAAGTTAACGGTGGTAAATGCACCAGCATTTCAACAGATGTATAGAAGACTTACCTGTCGATACAGGCGATGGTCTGACATTCTTGTTGAGCTTTAGTGTTGCGAGGGGTGGAGTCTGAGCTTCGGGTAGAAGAAGGTGATTGGCTGCCTGCTGTCGGTGGGACTGGCCCAGTGGAGACAGGGCTCAGCAGAATAACGGGGCTGACTAAAAGCGCAAAGAGAAGAGAATTAAGAGAGTCAGACAAAATCTGAATCAAGCAGAATGAACCAATCACTGCTCACAACTTTACCAACCAGGAGCCACCAGCAGGTCAACGCCTGTTAAGCTAAGTCAGTCTTTTCTGGGTGTTCTAAGTACAACAGTACTGACTGTTATGACCATTGCACCACTAGGGCTTACGCCTTCTTCCCGCTAAAACCAGTGGGAAGAGCTGTTACCTGTTGTGGGGGAGGAGCTGTTAGCTGTTGTGGGGGAGGAGCTGTTAGCTGTTGTGGGGGAGGAGCTGTTAGCTGTTGTGGGGAGGAGCTGTTAGCTGTTGTGGGGGAGGAGCTGTTAGCTGTTGTGGGGGAGGAGCTGTCAGGTGTTGTGGGGAGGAGCTGTTAGCTGTTGTGGGGGAGGAGCTGTTAGGTGTTGTGGGGGAGGAGCTGTCAGGTCTTGTGGGGGAGGAGCTGTTAGCTGTTGTGGGGGAGGAGCTGTTAGGTGTTGTGGGGAGGAGCTGTTAGCTGTTGTGGGGGAGGAGCTGTTAGCTGTTGTGGGGAGGAGCTGTTAGCTGTTGTGGGGGAGGAGCTGTTAGGTGTTGTGGGGAGGAGCTGTTAGGTGTTGTGGGGAGGAGCTGTTAGCTGTTGTGGGGGAGGAGCTGTTAGCTGTTGTGGGGAGGAGCTGTTAGCTGTTGTGGGGGAGGAGCTGTCAGGTCTTGTGGGGGAGGAGCTGTTAGCTGTTGTGGGGGAGGAGCTGTTAGGTGTTGTGGGGAGGAGCTGTTAGCTGTTGTGGGGAGGAGCTGTCAGGTCTTGTGGGGGAGGAGCTGTTAGCTGTTGTGGGGAGGAGCTGTTAGGTGTTGTGGGGGAGGAGCTGTCAGGTGTTGTGGGGGAGGAGCTGTTAGCTGTTGTGGGGAGGAGCTGTTAGGTGTTGTGGGGGAGGAGCTGTCAGATGTTGTGGGGAGGAGCTGTTACCTTTTGTGGGGGAGGAGCTGTCAGGTGTTGTGGGGAGGAGCTGTTAGCTGTTGTGGGGGAGGAGATGTTAGGTGTTGTGGGGGAGGAGCTGTTAGCTGTTGTGGGGAGGAGCTGTTACCTGTTGTGGGGGAGGAGCTGTTACCTTTTGTGGGGGAGGAGCTGTTAGGTGTTGTGGGGAGGAGCTGTTAGGTGTTGTGGGGAGGAGCTGTTACCTGTTGTGGGGGAGGAGCTGTTAGGTGTTGTGGGGAGGAGCTGTTACCTTTTGTGGGGGAGGAGCTGTTACCTTTTGTGGGGGAGGAGCTGTTAGGTGTTGTGGGGAGGAGCTGTTACCTTTTGTGGGGGAGGAGCTGTTAGCTGTTGTGGGGGAGGAGCTGTTACCTTTTGTGGGGGAGGAGCTGTTACCTGTTGTGGGGGAGGAGCTGTTACCTTTTGTGGGGGAGGAGCTGTTAGCTGTTGTGGGGGAGGAGCTGTTACCTTTTGTGGGGGAGGAACTGTTAGCTGTTGTGGGGGAGGAGCTGTTACCTGTTGTGGGGGAGGAGCTGTTACCTGTTGTGGGGGAGGAGCTGCTGGGCGTTGGCTGTGTCTCGTTCTCCAGTAGGATGGAGTTGATGAAGGTGGTGGGGGAGAGGGGTGTGTCTGCTTGTGTAGCTCCACCCTCAAGCACAGAAACCACCTCCTCATCAGGGCTGGACGGCTCCTGCTTGACACCTGATTGGCTTTCTCTGCTTGGGAAACAGGATGGGCTGTTATCGACTGCTTGCTGATCAATCTGACCAATCAGAGGAGAAGAATGCAGACTGCCTGTTGGCTATGAGAGCAGTCACCTGATAAGTGCCACCTATATAAAGCAGCGGCTGTCGGTGTTTGTTCTTTTTAAAGAATCTGAATGACATGAAGAAGTTTAAATATTAGATTTTAACAAAGTAAATTGAGTTCTTTATTCAGTTTAAATGTGTGTTTTGATTGGATTACTATTATAATTAATATAATCACTCATATTTGGTCCTCACAGGAAACACGGGTCAATCACCTGTCCTCAGGTAGATTTGTGAGGTGTTAACTAACCCCATCCTTCTTCTCTGTTCACTCATCCTTTCATGTTCCCCTGCTGATAAATATACAATGTCATTGGTTCTCACCCTGCCTCTGTCCAATCACTGACCACATCCTGTGCAGTGGGCGTGGCTAAGTCTGTGATGTCGGATATGACTGGTCCGGAAGTCACCGGGGAGGTTGCTGAGAACAAACTGGCTGCTGCCTGAGAACAAAAACAAACAAACAGAGGCGTATATTTTCATCTATAGCTGGGTGGGTGGGGGGAGACTATCCCTGTCAGGGGGGGGGGGGGTCTCCCGAGGTAGGACGTGACGTAAAAAAAACAACGCGGAACAACATACTGACGAACAGGAAACACAATGCAGCAGGTTCATTAGAGCAAGGAGATCGTAGAGGTGGCGTACAGACACTTTATGCAGTCACTGTTTACAACATTCATTCTCTTCCTGTTGGCTCCAGGTGAATTCTTATATCCTGCTGCGTTCTCAGCTCACTCTGACTTTCTGCAGAATAAATACGAGGAGGCTGGAGGAGAAACTCCGGGTGAAGAGAGAAACATTTAGCTGTTTGTGTTCACATATAGCCTAAAGACCCTCCAGGTAGACTAATGTCCGAAGTTTTTCAGGAGATTTCCGTATGTGTGAAAACAAATGTTAATGCAACACACTCTAATTATTGACTCCACATTACACAGGCGAGTCACTGACCGCTTACCTGCATGTGCTCCAATGACAATGGCCGACTGTATTTAGGCATGGAGTGGGCGGAGCTTGAGTCATTCAGCATCAGAGGCCTGCACAATAAATACAGTGTGGTTATTGGTGTTGTATTATCAGACCTCTGTAGTCCTATCAGTGATGGAGGTTTGACCTCAGCTGTGATGTTTGTGTCTACTTACATTTTCCTCTTCACCCCCAAAATCCTGTTAGTCTGGACGAGAGACACCAGGAACTGTATCAACTGTAGAGAGAGAGGTCATAGATCTAGAGGTGTCAGAATGTATATACATGTCAGAGTAGTCAGAATGTATATACATGTCATAGATCTAGAGGTGTCAGAATGTATCTACATGTCAGAGCAGTCAGAATGTATGTACATGTCACAGATCTAGAGCAGTCAGAATGTATGTACATGTCATAGAGCTAGAGGTGTCAGAATGTATCTACATGTCATAGATCTAGAGCAGTCAGAATGTATGTACATGTCATAGATCTAGAGCAATCAGAATGTATCTACATGTCATAGATCTTGAGCTGTCTGTCAGAATGTATCTACATGTCATAGATCTAGAGCAGTCAGAATGTATGTCCATGTCATAGATCTAGAGCAGTCAGAATGTATGTCCATGTCATAGATCTAGAGCAGTCAGAATGTATGTACATGTCATAGATCTAGAGTAGTCAGAATATAGCTACATGTCATAGATCATTGTGTTGCATTGTGTGATGGTTTATTACCTTGTTGACGACCTTCTGTTGGTGAGTGTGTTTCTGTCTCAGGCTGGCAACTTCTCTCCACAAAGCCTCGTTCTCACTGACACACAAACACACACACACACACACCAGATCATTATTAACAGACAGACAGACACTTCAGATCATTATTAACAGACAGACAGACACATCAGATCATTATTAACAGACAGACAGACAGACACATCAGATCATTATTAACAGACAGACAGACACACACATCAGATCATTATTAACAGACAGACACACACATCAGATCATTATTAACACACACACGTGTAGTTCTCACGGTCTCTTACTGTCTCATGGCGATGATCCTGGAGTCGATGGTTTCCTGTCTTCCCTTCATCACCTGCACGTCAGTCAGGATCTTGTTCACCTCGTGTGATGACACCTTCACCTCCTCCTGACGCACTGACGACACCTGGACCAATCACAGCAGAGATTATGTTACCATGGAGACCAAAGCTACTACAGAGATCTGTTACTGTAGAGAACAAAAAGAGATAAAGGTGTGAACTACAGGTGTATGGAGGCGGGCAGTATTATACCACGGTATATTACACTATTCAAATGGATGGAGCATAGGAACAGGTACTGACACTAGGAACACCTAAAGGGCCCGTCAGGTGGGACGCGTGGGTGCTGTAGATGTAAACAGGAGAGAACAGGTATACGGGAGAGAACAGATGCAAGAGCAGGTGTATACTAGGGTGTACAGGTGTGACGTACGGTGGTGACTTTGCGTTTAATGTTCTCCAGCAGGTGTTCTTGTCCTCTGATGAAGAATGGATGTTGGAACTCGGTGTCATCTCTCTCAGGTTTCACCAAACCGCCCTGCTCGATGTGAACCACCTTACGGAACCCGTCTGAGACACACAGAGAGAGAGACACACACACATGTCAGCACTGATGATGTCAGCACTGATGATGTCAGCACTGATGATGTCACAGGATGTACACTCACACATGTTGAGCTGTCTGATGAAGCTGGCCATGTTGTTGTGTTTGAAGAACTTTGGTAGAACTTCTTTGGAGAACCGACCCTGATCGAACACATGGAAACTGGACCCACTCTGAGACACAGAGACACCTTTTAGTTTATAATATTGAATGTATTTTATTTTGAAAATAGTGGAATTTTCAAAATAAAAGACTTTGGAAAGTGATCAAAGTGATGAAATAAATAAATTTATCATATTTACAGATAGGACTTAAGCTGTTTAAAGATTAAATCCACTTTAATTACAATTAGATTTGTATTTATAATCTTTTATTTTAGATACGCATGAAACATGCTAAAGCTAATTATACATAGCTGTTAGCTAAACTAAGCTAACGGGGTTACCGGGCTCCAGCAGATCAGCGGGTCCGTGTCCGGGTCCTCCACCAGGGTCCACAGTTTGGTGAGAAAGGCCGGGACGGTCCCGCTGCTGAGCACCGCCCCCCCTCCTCCGGGATACTCCATGACGGAAACCCCGGATTATCCCAGAAACTCTGAGCTAACGAAGCTAACAGCTAGCCTGCTGCTAACACCGTCCGATACACGGAGAGATCCCCACAAAAGGACACACTGATACGGCTCACAGACGGCTCGCTGCTGGTCCGGGACTATGTCGGGTCCAGGTGGTCGTCACGTGTTTCTAAAAACTTTATTCAAATCAAACTCTGCAGAGCAAAACTCCGACAAATTCCACTAAACAATCAACTGCGTAAACAGCTGAATGTCGCGCTGTGATGACATCACATTGTCTTCTTCTTCTTCTAATGAATTTCCGGCAGGCTGTACCATAGACTCTACACTTTAGAGTCTAGTGCTGCCCTCCACAGTCTAGGAGTGTGTACTTAATTAATATCTTCTGATACAGGCCAGTAGCATGTAAGAATATAAGAACTGCCGGAGTGTAACTGCAGGACTTCATTTACTTCAGGGTACACACACACACACACACACACACACACACACACACACACACACACACACACTCTAAAACTGATTCATAATAATACCCCCTACCAAATGTTAAAAAAATAAAATAATAATAAAAACAGTAATTGACCTGTTTCCCCCTCAGGCTGTGACGTCATTATTTATTTATTCAGGTTTTGACCACCAGATGGCGCCAGTAGAACCCCCTCAGGCTGTGACGTCATTATTTATTTTTGGGTACTTTTATGTAAGGTAGTTTGGCGATGGAAAAGTCAGCAGCAGACAAAGGTTTTGACCACCAGATGGCGCCAGTACGTACAATCCCTCATACTGTGACGTCACGGACGTGGTACTGCGCATGTTCCCACGTGCTGTGATGGAGGGGACCAGCAGCGAAAACACGCGGAGCGAAAAGATAGAAAAGATGAAGAAAGTCCAAGAAAAGAGTGCGAAGAAGAGGAGTAAAGAGGAGCAAGAGGAAGAGGAGCAGAAGGACGTGGAGGTGAGACACGAACAAACACAAACTGTGTGTAACCTGTTAGCTGTTAGCATGCTAACAGGAGTGAGGAGATTTAAACACGTTGTAACATGTTAAACGTGTTCATCTGAACTTCGGAGGGCCGAACCGAACCGAACCGGAGACCAGGTCGAGTCATTCTGAGGTTGCACACACCCACAGGTGACCCGTTAACGTGAGCAGACAGGTAACAAGTTAGAGATACATAATATGACGAGTTTGTAGATGGAAGCAGGAACTCAGGTCCGTGTAGTCACTGCTGGCAATCTGTACCGTGCCGAAGCACACTTCACCGCTAAAGTCCAGTTCGGTTGACCAGTGTGAGTGCTCCGTACACTTCTTTGGCCCTGGCACGCTTCGGACAGGTATAGTTCATGCACAAGCACGCGGGTCGTGCAAAGCCTTCATTTAGGAGAAATCCCGGAGTGTTCTGTCTGTATCTGACTAACATGACTCACAATAAGACACAAAGGTATTAAAGTAGCTGTCATGTTTAAAATAACCACAGGTGAAGCTACAGCACAGGTAAAACTAAACACAGGTGAAGCTACAGCACAGGTAAAATAACCACAGGTGAAGCTACAGCACAGGTAAAACTAAATAAAGGTGAAGAGGTCTTCAAGTTCAACCATGTAGTTATCTGTAGTTACTTGTAGTCACCTGTAGTTACCTGTTGTCTGTAGTTATATGTAGTCACCTGTATTTATATGTAGTCACCTGTATTTATATGTAGTCACCTGTATTTATATGTAGTTTTCTGTCGTCACCTGTAGTTATCTGTAGTCACCTGTAGTTTTCTGTCGTCACCTGTAGTTATCTGTAGTCGCCTGTATTTATATGTAGTCACCTGTAGTTATCTGTAGTCACCTGTATTTATATGTAGTTATCTGTAGTCACCTGTATTTATATGTAGTCACCTGTAGTTATCTGTAGTCACCTGTAGTTATCTGTAGTCGCCTGTAGTTATCTATAGTCGCCTGTATTTATATGTAGTTATCTGTAGTCGCCTGTATTTATATGTAGTCACCTGTAGTTATCTGTAGTCACCTGTAGTTATCTGTAGTCGCCTGTAGTTATCTATAGTCGCCTGTATTTATATGTAGTCGCCTGTATTTATATGTAGTCACCTGTATTTATATGTAGTCACCTGTGGAAGCTCGTTATCTTTAAACACAGCGCTCCTTAAATCGTCTGTTTTTTGTGTGGCATTTGGTTTGGGGAGTCTGAGTGTCTGTGTTCTTCTCCAGGTCTTTATCTTCAACAACAAAGTTTCTGAGGAGGAGGAGGATGGAGATCTGTCTGACAGCGAGGACAGCGTCTTCTCTGGACTGGAGGATTCTGGGAGTGACAGTGACGAAGACGACGAAGAGAAGGAAGAGGATAATGATGAAGGTCTGAAGGAGGAGCAAAAGCAGGCTCAGCAGGTAGGGGTTAGGGTTAGACCGACACAGACGATTGGCTGGTTAGAGGGCGTGGGGGACCCATAACTGTTCTCCTCTAGAACTTCACCTGTTTGTGTTCTGCCTGCAGGAGGAGGAGGAAGAGGAGGAGGAAGAAGAGGAGGAAGGAGTAACAGAAGAGAAAGAAGTAACAGAACAGAAAGAAGACGAGTACAAACACGACTCTTCAGATGAAGAGGTAAGACAGGTTCTCATGGGTTCTGTACAGACCTCTGAAATGTTCTCTATGATCTTTGATGTTTGTTCTCTCTGATCCTTGATGATTGTTCTCTCTGATCCTTGATGCTTGTTATCTTTGATGGTTCTCTATGTTGTATTTGTTCTGATGGTTCTCTATGTTGTGTTTGTTCTGATGGTTCTCTATGTTGTGTTTGTTCTGATGGTTCTCTATGTTGTGTTTGTTCTGATGGTTCTCTATGTTGTGTTTGTTCTGATGGTTCGCTATGTTGTGTTTGTTCTGACGGTTCGCTATGTTGTGTTGGTTCTACAGGACATCAGGAACACAGTGGGGAACATCCCCATGGATTGGTACAAAGACTTCCCTCACATCGGTTACGACCTTGACGGGAAGAAGATCTACAAACCAATCAGGAACAAGGATGAGCTTGACGACTTCCTGGACAAAATGGAGAACCCTGACTACTGGTGAGTATGCTAGCATAAGGCTAGCTTCTGCACCAGTGGAAGGAGGGGACTCTAACGATGCTAAGCTAAACGCTGCTTTTGTGTTTATAGGAGAACCGTTCAGGACAAGCAGACAGGAAGTGACATGGTGCTGTCCGATGAGCAGGTGGAGTTGGTAAAGCGACTGCAGATGGGACAGTTTGGAGATGTCAATTTCAATGAGTACCAGGTAAGCCCACGTAACCTGCGCCAAGCTCCGCCCCTTTCCAGAGTAAGTGTTTAACAGCTACTCTTGTCCCCACTGCCAGCCTCAGGTGGAGTTCTTCAGTCAGGATGTGATGCTGCACCCGGTCACCAACCGGCCAGCGGATAAACGCTCGTTCATCCCGTCTCTGCTTGAGAAGGAAAAAGTGTCCAAACTTGTCCACGCCATTAAGATGGGCTGGATTAAACCACGCAGAGATGACCAGGACACCAGGGGGCGCTACTACGACCTCTGGGCCAGTGAGGACACCTCCATCCTCGCCAAGCATAGGATGCATCTGCCCGCCCCGAAAATCCGTCTGCCAGGTCACCACGAGTCCTACAACCCCCCACCTGAGTACATGTTCACCGACGAGGAGGTGAGACGCCTGAGCCAGGTCACCTGTTTGTTCTTACGTCTGTCTGTCTGTTTACCTGTGTGTCTGTCTGTCTACCTGTTTGTTCTTACGTCTGTCTACCTGTTTGTCTGCCTGTCTATCTGTTTAAACATGTCTGCCTGTTTACCTGTTTGTTCTTACGTCTGTCTACCTGTCTGCCTGTTTACCTGTTTGTTCTTACGTCTGTCTACCTGTCTGTCTGTTTACCTGTTTGTTCTTACGTCTGTCTACCTGTCTGTCTGTTTACCTGTTTGTCTACCTGTCTGTTTACCTGTTTGTTCTTAGGTCTGTCTACCTGTCTGCCTGTTTACCTGTTTGTTCTTACGTCTGTCTACCTGTTTGTCTGTCTATCTGTTTAAACGTGTTTGTCTACCTGTCTGTCTGTTTACATGTTTTTCAACCTGTCTGTCTGTTTACCTGTCTGTCTACCTGTTTGTCTACCTGTTTACCTGTTTGTTCTTACGTCTGTCTACCTGTCTGTCTGTTTACCTGTGTACCTGTCTGTTTACGTGTTTTTCTACCTGTCCGTCTGTCTACCTGTCCGTCTGTCTACCTGTCTGTCTGTTTACCTGTTTGTCTACCTGTCTGTCTGTTTACCTGTTTGTCTACCTGTCTGTCTGTTTACGTGTTTGTCTACCTGTCTGTCTGTTTACCTGTTTGTCTACCTGTCTGTCTGTTTACCTGTTTGTCTACCTGTCTGTCTGTTTACGTGTTTGTCTACCTGTCTGTCTGTTTACCTGTTTGTCTACCTGTCTGTCTGTTTACGTGTTTGTCTACCTGTCTGTCTGTTTACCTGTTTGTCTACCTGTCTGTCTGTTTACCTGTTTGTCTACCTGTCTGTCTGTTTACCTGTCCATATCTCTACACCTTTTTTTCCCCTCTTTTCGTCACTGGTAGGAGGGACCAAGAAAAAGTCAAGGAAGCATTTTAAGAGACCTGGAATGAAACACCTGTCTCACCCACCATTCTCTCTCTCTCTCTCTCTTCCCCCAGCGGGCTCTGTGGGAGCAGCAGGATCCGATAGACAGGAAGTTCCCGTTTGTTCCTCGCTCGTTCTCCAGCCTGCGTCATGTTCCGGCATTCCCTCGATTCATCCACGAGAGGTTTGAGCGCTGCCTCGACCTCTACCTGTGCCCCCGCCAGAGGAAGATGAGGGTACATGTCTTACTGACTGTCTGCAGCCAATCAGAACACACCAATATCTGTCTAGTAAATAACTGGTCTGTCTGTCTGTCTACCTGTAGGTCAACGTCAATCCAGAGGATCTGATACCAAAACTGCCTAAACCCAAAGACCTGCAGCCGTTTCCCACCACACAGTCGCTGGTACACGCACTCACACACACACACACACACACACACAATAAAACACACACACACTGACGGCATTTTAGCGTTTAGGACGGGGAGCGAGAAAACGCTGAACCATGTTGGTTTGTTTTGAAGATAGACGCGTTTAGGACACGACACTAATGACGACATGTGTGTGTTAATAATATGTGTGTGTTTACAGGTGTATCGTGGTCACACTGGTCTGGTTCGGTCCATTAGCGTGTCTCCATCAGGACAGTGGCTCGCCTCAGGTATCAAACTCGATGACGATGTCATCTTATTAAACAGTTTACCTGCTCAGGTGTCTTCATTAACTACATCAGGACTAACCTGTGAATCTTGTGTGTTTACCTGTGCAGGTAGTGATGACGGGTCTGTGAGGTTCTGGGAGGTGTGTTCGTCTCGCTGTATGAAGACCATCCAGGTGGGCGGTCCCGTGAAGAGTGTCGCCTGGAACCCAAACCCATCTGTCTGTTTATTAGCGGTTGCCCTGTAAGGACCTGTCTGTCTCTCCACCTGCCTGTCTCTCTCTCTCTCTCTCCCACAATAAATTTCAAACTGATCATTTAAAAAAAAAAAAGAGAGAGAAAAAATGCAGATTAGCCTAAATATTGTGTGGGTGTGTTTTTTAGGGACTCGGCGGTGCTGATCCTGTCTCCATCTCTGGCAGACAGACAGGTAGTCTCTTCATCAGAACGTCTCTTGTCGAGTCAACAGGAGACGGAGCTTATGGAGGGAGCGGGTATAGTCACCTGGAGTGATGCAGAGGGGGAGGAGCTTAACCAAGGGATCCGCCTCAGAATCCAGCACCCAAAAGTGAGAGGACACGCCTGTTGAATCAAAGGTTACTCATCAGGGGACCTGACCTGGACTAACTTTTATGTTTTGTCTTTGCAGGCCGTCCAGCAGGTGACGTGGCATGCCAAAGGAGACTACCTGGCCTCTGTGATGCCTGATCACTCAAGCAATTTGCAGGTGTTGATCCACCAGGTGAGCCGGAGGCGGAGCCAGAACCCTTTCAGGAAGAACAAAGGCCTAGTGCAGACCGTATCCTTCCACCCTGTTAGGCCCTACTTCTTTGTGGCAACGCAGCGCTCCGTCCGGATCTACAACCTTGTCAAACAAGAAATGACCAAAAAACTACAAGCCAACTCCAAGTGGATCTCCAGCATGGCCGTCCACCCTGCAGGTAAGCCAGGCGTACTATGGAACCAGATGAACATGAAACATATAATTCATATTATACTACAGAGGTGACATCACTGGAGGGGGAAGGGCCTGTGCTCACCTTTGTGTCTGTCCGCAGGTGATCATGTGATCTGTGGGAGCTATGACTGCAGACTCAGCTGGTTTGACCTCGACCTCTCAACTAAACCCTACAAGATGCTACGGTACACACCTGTCAATTATTCTCACACCTATCAATGAATCAGTCAGTTCTATTTCAGCGTTCATGAAATTCAGGCTTAAATGACACCATTTACCTCACCTGTGACCCCTTAAGGCCCCCCACCAAGCTATGTCTTCCGGTGTCATCAGAGGACCTGTTCCTTCACTTATTTTCACTTGCATGTGTTGGACTATCATGTAGCATTAACTTGTAGCTGGTAGCCCTGTGACCAACATAAGCGTACGTATAATCTCTCTTCCGTAGTTGGCAACAGTGCTTTCTTTCTCTGCAGGCCAACTCAGTATATTTGATAACAATGGTGGTTTTAGCAGCTTAGCTCTTCTTTTTTGGGTTGCCACCTTGCCATGGTAGAGAAGCTTGAGTTTTCCAAAGAACGTGAGAGTGATGCCATATGTTTGCACTACCACTCCCAGCATGGGGTGCGTTGTATTAACTTCTTAGTAGTTCACTGGAGCACAACTTTTGGTTACAGCAGTCATTGTACCATGTGTTCTTTTCCCTAAGAAATGGTTGGGATGGACAGTGTTTGCTCTCCTTCATTCCCAGTTTAGCTTGTTTATTTGGTTTTTGGTCATTGTTGGCAGCATTCCCCATGCCTAGCAATCATTGTTGTACAGCATGCCTGGCACCTCTGCAGCTCAAATACAATCATGACCTCTGTCCCTCTTGCCTCTGCCTCCAACACGTGAGGGGAGGGCCTATCGGAAGATCCCTGCATGAACTGCAGCTACATGCCTAGTGCAGTCAGGGATGCTAGGCGAAGAGGGTTGGATCAGCTTTTGGGTGGTGTCACCTCACAAGAGCAATTGACTCCTCCCCTTCTGTCCATGGCTCCGTGGTTGACCCAAACTCTAGCCTGGACGATCAAAGTATATAGAAGAATAAGAATACATGTAGAAAAAGGCAAAGGAATCTTAAGTTTGCTTCTTAGGCGGACCAGTGAACGGCAGACCTTGACGACCTTAAGGCTGCCTTCTTAGCCCTCCTGACAGAGGTAGGTAGAGGAAGCATACTTCTGCTGAAACCACTGCAGGTCTGAAGGAGCATGTCCCATCAATGACAGCTTCTGCCAGAGTTTGGGGAATATGGGGGAGATTTGCTATCCCATGATCGTGCAAAACTCTGAGGATAACTCAATGGGACAGTGCAGCAGGCACAGCCACATCGAGCAGGTGACTTTTTTTGGGTGCAGCTCAGCCCCGGTCACCTTCTCAGTGCTTCCTTCAGATGAATACCTGATAGAGTTGCAAGTGTCTTGGAAAGATTTGAGAGCCCTCTCTCATGCTAGGGTTAGGGTACAGAGTGCTTTGTGACAACAAACAGCGTTAAATGAATCCCCGGTCTCCTGCTTGTTCAGCTCTGACTTAATGAAAAGACTCAGGCAGTCGTTCATACGGCCCACAGGGCTCCGCCTCCTCCTCGTGTCATGTTTACAGTGATAGGCTATCTGCTGAAATGGCTTGACTCGGTGTCCCTTTAGCCAAGCGCAGACCGGATTAGCATCTCAATATCAGCGGGTCTACCTGCTGAAGGTGTGTTTAAACCGAGCCTCGCTGTCTTAAGTCCAAGATGATTAAAAGAAGCGGGCCATGGCGGTGACAAGTGTTCAAAAGAGCGGGTGTAAATACTTTGACTCCTGACTACCTTATCGTTAATGGTAGCTCCGCTAAAACTTCTTCAACTCAATAATAAAGACATTCAATATCAGACAAGGTCTTCACAATAAAAAGTTACAACATATGCAACATAACACAATTTAGACTTGGATACAAACATAGGAGAGAAACAAAACTCTAAACCTTTCAGATTCAGTTAGAAGCTACGACGTCCTGAGAAGTGAACTTAAACGTCTTTCTAAATGGAACTCTTTCCAGCAGAAACCTTTATGATGGTGAGGACTCTCCTCATAAGCTCATACACTTTTAAAACAACACATTGATAATCTTGCCTCTCAGTCGAGCTTAGGTGAAGCTAAATCAGCCTTTAAGGACATAACTTAGGGAAAACTCTTCCAGCCTCAAAATACTAAAAGTAAAATCTACTTATTTTTCTGTTAAGTTAGATGAAGGGTTAGGGTTAGGGTATTTCTTTAAAAGTTGAAAGGAAATTCCCTGTCATAAAATAGTAAATGATTAAAATATTGTAAGCCTTGATTTGATATGTTATGACATTTTGCTGCTTGTAAAAAAGTGGCAGGTAAAAAAAAACGAGTGACGGGTACATTTTTGAATCCACCCCCTTCAAGACAACGGCCATTTATGCTTAAGGCATGACCATGATGGGCTTCATTCCAGCCTGATGTAGGACTCTCCCTCACAGTTTGTCAAAACCACACCACTCAAGGGCAGTGCTTGGGCCCACAGGGACCCTGTCAATGTACTGAAGCTAAGGGCTGTTCATCTAGCCCTCAGATGCTGCAAGGGCTCCACCTGCTCAGTCTCTTTCTGGAATACTGTCCTCATACACACGAACAGGTGGCAGCTGTTCTCATCCTGGTCCACGGATCATAAACATATATATATATATATTTCAGCTTTTTGCCTTAATTTGAGAGGACAGTAAATAGAGCGAGAAACCAGGGAGTGGGAGAGCGGATTAACACGTGGGAAAGGAGCCACAAGTCAGACTTGAACTTGGGCCACCTGCTTGGAGGTCAAGAGCCTCCGTACAAGACGGCCACGCGACATAACCACTAGAGTTCCGACGCCCCAAAACAGGATATTTCTGCTGAGCAGAATTTACTGTTACTTTTATTTGTTGTCGCTTGTTGGCAGGCTGTCCCCCACCAGTCGCAGTGCATTGTGGAGCAGTTGAATATAACAAATCAGTTATGGCCAATTTGGTATTCATCCATGAAATTCTCACATACACAAAATTGCACACTATGAATTCTGACTACACACTGTGTGACGTCATATCATAACCTAACCCTTATTGGTCCTCACAATTTCAGGTGTAGACAGACAGCAGGACATAATCGAGGTCATCGAGTGGGCACCTTTTTCCACAGTGTCATATCAAGATAGGCCAACCAATAGAAAGAGAGTGTGGATTCAGAAACATTTAATAATACAAACATGATGTCATGTTCTCTTCTTCTCTTCAGACACCATAAGAAGGCGGTGAGAGGCGTGGCCTATCACAGACAGTACCCACTGTTTGCTTCAGCATCAGACGATGGATCTGTCATCGTCTGCCACGGGACTGTTTACAAGTAATCCACATATACACACACTGTAACACACACACTTTAATATACACTGTTACACACACTGTAATATACACTGTATCACACTGTAAACACTAACACACACACTAATACACACACTGTAACATACACTGTAAAACACACACTGTTATACACACTGTATCACACTGTAAACACACTGTAAACACTGTAACATGCACTGTAATACACACACTGTAAAATACACACACTGTTATACACACACACACACACACTGTAAGCACAATGTAAACACACTGTAACACACCCTGTAATATACACACTGTAATACACACTAACACACACTGTTATATATACACACACACACACACACTGTAAACACACTGTAAACACACTGTAATACACACTGTTATACACACTTATACACACTGTAACACACACACACTGTAAACACACTGTAACATACACTGTAATACACACACACTGTAATACACACTGTTATACACACTTAATACACAAAATGGACTCTCACACACTGTCTCTCTCTCACTGTCTCTGTCTCTCTCTCTCACTGTCTTTTACTCACTCTCTCTCACTGCTGTCTCTCTCGCTGTCTCTCACTCACTGTCTCTGTCTCTCTCTCTCACTGTCTCTCTCTCTCTCTCTCTCTCTGTCTCTCTCTCACTGTCTCTCACTCACTGTCTCTCACTCTCTCTGTCTCTCTCTCACTGTCTCTCACTCACTGTCTCTGTCTCTCTCTCTCACTCTCACTGTCTCTCTCTCTCATTGTCTTTTACTCACTCTCTCTCTCACTGTCTCTGTCTCTCTCTCACTCTCACTGTCTCTCACTCACTGTCTCTGTCACTCTCTCTCTCTCTCTGTCTCTCTCTCTCACTCACTGTCTTTTACTCTCTCTCTCACTGTCTCTGTCTCTCTCTCTCACTGTCTCTCTCTTTCACTGTCTCTGTCTCTCACTCACTCTCTCTCACTGTCTCTCTATCAAGTTGCTTTATTGGCATGAACAGATCAAAATTGTTGTTGCCAAAGCAGTGGATGTACAAAACATTACAATGGATATTTACATTGATAATATTGATTATAAACTCATACTTGTTTCAAATTCTACATAAATTATACACAGTTAATTATATTATGATATACAGTTCATTATTAGTACAAGGCAGAGTATAATTACACAATGTGATGAGTATTATGACATTTTTGATCCTATAGTGTCACTATATCACTGTCTCTCTCTCGCTCTCTCTCTCCCTCAGTGACCTGTTACAGAACCCGTTGATCGTCCCGGTGAAGGTTCTCAGAGGTCATGTGATTACTCATGATCTCGGTGTTCTGGACGTGACCTTTCACCCCACACAGCCCTGGGTCTTTTCCTCCGGAGCAGACGCCACCATCAGACTGTTCACCTAGCAGCCGACCCGACCCGGCATCCTGACCATGGAGCTGGTTCTAGCATTGTGCCCATGGTCTCCTAGCAACCTGCCTTTAGGTGATGTGGTTTCTAGGAGACCACCCAGCTGAATCTTGCGTAGTTTTGGAATTTTGACCTTGTTATTGTTGTTGATTTTTAATTAAACTGAAACTTTGTGCACACGTTGTTTTCTTGTTACCATGGTGATTCATGTGTGAGCGTGCTAACATTAAAGGAACTGAGGCTGATTGATACCTTACATAACCACCCGGGTCAGACCAGGTTCTGTTTAGTTACCGTAGTGGAACACCCCTGGATACCTGTTATTCTCCCCTCAGAACACACCTGGTCTGGACTACGAAGAGACCCAGGGTATCTTTGGGTGATCTGGCTTCACTAACCCTAATGAAGCCACTTATCAACATAAGTTACCCTCGAGTTTCAGAGAGCGTGTTCACAGAAAAGGGGCGGAGTTAGCTTCATATAACTATCACAATCATCACTGCGTCTCCCGTCAGCAGATCGTCATATCTAACAAACTATATTAATAATATAAAGAGGTTTAAAACAAACCCAGAGACTAAAGTTACACAGCTGCAGGAACAAATGCAGGAAGGACAACTGGCAGAAAAAAGAAACATCAGAGAGTATTAATGTCCAAACTACAGATTATTATATTTCTGTCCCATCGTTAGTTCACCTTAGAACTGAAGATAATAACGCCTGTTTTTTCTCTGAACTGGATGTGTGTCTCTGACTCTTTCATGTGGAGAGTATAACAGTTTGAGAAGTTATAGTTCAGCTCTGATGATAACAAACAGAGCGGCATGGGGACACTAAACATTCATATGAAAATATGATTCAAAGACATAAGAAGATATTCATCATTTAACATCTTAAAAACACAACCCAAAGCTTCCGCTGCTTTTTTTAGTCTCTGCTGAAGGATGATATCAATTCAAAATAATCACTTTACGGACTATAATGTTATTATACAGAACACATGAAGGGTCATTCTCCCTCCTCCCCCCTCTTCATCAGCTCCCTCCACCATCAAGAGATCTGATTGGTCAGTGGGCGGAGACTTCCACAGGTTGATCTCTTATCTCCAAAATAACCTGGAGCAGGTTAGGTGTGCAGCAGAGGTTACCATGGCGATATACCCAGGTAACAAGTGAACCACCTTTGTAGGACTGAAAACCCAGAGTTAACCCTGAAGTGACCTCTAACCCCAAATCCTGCTTCATAGTACAGACCCCTGGTTCTGTTTAGTTACCATAGTGATCATTACCTATTA
Source organism: Labrus mixtus (assembly GCF_963584025.1). NCBI lineage: Eukaryota > Metazoa > Chordata > Actinopteri > Labriformes > Labridae > Labrus > Labrus mixtus. The sequence continues at coordinate 13,996,312 of NC_083627.1, read as the reverse complement.
TTGACGATAATAGGTCGACAGCAGATTTCAGAAACGGCTTGATCTGGTCTAATTAAGATTTTCAGGGGCGCTGGTGGTGCAGTGGTGCAGTGGTGCAGTGGTTAGTGCGCGCGCCCCATGTATGGAGGCTATAATCCTCCAAGCGGGCAGCCCGGGTTCAAATCTAACCTGTGGCTCCTTTCCCGCATGTCATTCCCTACTCTCTCTCTCCCTGATTTACAACTCTATCCACTGTCCTGTCTCTCAATTAAAGGCACAAAAAGCCCAAAAATAAATCTTTAAAAATAAAAATAAAAAAAAGATTTTCAAATGACGGGGAATCGTCATGTGCTGTATTTGTAAAAACGACATGTCATTACAGGCCAACCTGCTTAAGAAAGCGCCCCCTTTGCTCTTTTATCTTGCTACATAATAAAGTATACACCAAGACATTTATGTGTTCTTCATAGTTATATTTACTATTTTTTGGTACCAAGTATGTCGTCCCGCTCTCCATCAATTTTAATTTTGTTCTCTCCTGATTGATTTTAAACTAATTTTCCTTCACTGTACTGAACTGCCTCTCCATACCTGGCTGTTGAATCTGTCTTATTCCTGTTTTTTGCATTTTTACAATTTTGCCCTCTCTGTTGATTTCTGTTCTGTTGTTGTTTTGCTGTATTTGCTCTGTCTGTCACAGCACTTTGTAAACATTTGTTTTTAAAGGTGCTATATAAATAAAGATATTATTATTATTATTATTATAAGTAGAAAAGGATCCATCTGTCAAAGCCCTCTATTATGTTTGCAGATATTTTAATATAATTCTCAGAATAAAGTTGAGATATGTCCTTTGTTAATTTCACACCTAATTTTTTTATTGATGTAGAATCCCAATTAAACGTATATCTATTTTTAAGTTCCAACAATGGGGTGAAATTGAAAACCAAAGCTTGTGTTTTATCAATATTAAGGGTTTAACCTGACAAGGCTCCAAACATCCAACAAATCCATTAATAAACATGTAGAATAATAAACATATAATAAACAGAGTGGGGGTTAGGTAACATGTGTGTGTGTGTGTGTGTGTGGGGGGGGGGGGGGGGGGGTATGGAGCTGAACTCATCACTTCCTGTCCCTCTACATGTTTAATTGTTCATCCTGTTTTCAGTCGATCTTTGAGATTATGGGCTCAGTTTAGGAAACACTCTAACTCAGCTATTCCTTCTTCTCTAGGGTTAGGGGGTTCCTCCCTAACCTCATTCCTCTCCTTCTCGTGATTTTGCTTTTCAGGTTCAGACGGTGGGTCAGGCATTCTGCAGATTTATTTCTTGAGAAATATTTCTCATCTTTTAAACAAATGTCCAAAAGATTTAACTCACTAAAACTCTCTTCTTCAGGTATTTAGAAGCTAGACACTTCATCTCAGGTGCAAAGCTTCCTGCAGCGTCTGATACGAGCTTTGTTGACGATGTGGTCTCTCTGCATCCAACACACTAAGGGCTCCTTTCTATAGAATACAATAAACTGACAGGTATAAGACACGCCCCCCCAGACTAAATAAAGGCAGCCTGGGAACGGGACCTGGACTTCACACTGTGGGAAACTATCCTCAGGCTCATTAAATCAACATCTTTCGGTGCCCTCCCCTGCCTACTGCAGTTTAAAGTCGCTCACATACCTAAATCCAAATTATCTCGTTTCTATCCTGTGGTGGATCGCTGTGACAAAAGCAGATTAAGTGAAGGCTCTCTTTTCCATATGTTCTTGACATGTCCCAGCCTTGAAACATTTTGGAGAGAGGTCTTTAAAACTTTATCACAAATCCTGAACATAACCTTGGCACCTAACCCTTTGGTGGCTATTTTTGGTACTGCTGGAGAGGATGCACACCTTACTCCTATTAAACTCTATCCTTTGCCTCTCTCCTGGCCAGACGGGTCAGGGTTAATCCATACCTAACCCTGAGGTGGAGGGATGCTGCCCCGCCACACACAGTCAGTGGCTGATGGACCTTATGTCCTGTTTAGACCTTGAGAAGACTCGCTACTCGGTTACTGGCTGTAACAAAAAATTCAAAAAGGCGTGGGGACCTTTCCTGTACCACATTCAGAAACTCCCATCAATTTAAAGAAGCACTCTCCTCTCCTGGTCTCTTTCTTTTTGAATAAACATCTGTGATATATTGTAATCATACAATTTGAATCCTTATTGTCTTTCTTCCGTAGTTTTGCAATTTTCTGCTACTTGTCTACTTTTGTTATTTAATTGATTTCCTTTTTCTTTTTTCCTCATGTGATTCTTTTTATTTCAGGGTATATAAAACCTGAATTCCAGCACTTGTCCTTTAACTCCAGAATGTGATATTTAATCACAGTGAACATCCAGACTCTCTTGGGGGGCTTTGAGGGAGTGAGGGAGGGGGTTTCTGATGCTTTTGTATCTCATTCTAAGAGCTCACTGTACTGTTTTAATCTGTATAAAAACTAATAAAAATATTGCTGAGTAAAAAAATGTTTTACTTCTGTTTTTAAAACAGTATTATTCTTCTTTGGGCTTTGTGTGGGATCGAGGAGGTCAAACCAGAGAAAGTCGTGATTTGTTCATCTGATGTCCTTCAGAGGAACGAGGTCGACATTTCCACCTGATATTATAAATTATATTTGAATTACTTTGTTTGGCGTTAATGAAACAGTTACACACATTTTATTATATTTCTTTATTATATTTGTATTATATATATTGTTTTATTATATCTTCATCTTCAGTTAAAACGTTGTTTGGTCAATATGAGAACCAATACTTGATTGCAAAAGCAATGATTAATTTTCTACGTGCTAATTGTTTTCAAGAATTGTAAGTTGTTTGTAGAAGGATGTAGTTCCTGTCTGCCTGTGGAGGACAGTGATACGCCTAGCTGCGTCCAAACTGCCGGAAAAATTACAAGACAATTGGAGGAAGAGACTTTTATTGTGAAAGAAATGCCGGCGCATATGGTCACGGGATTTCCGGCGGAGTGTTTTTGTTGTGACACCGACATGAGGAGAGCAGAAACAATCATATCGAGCCGCGAGGACTGCGTTTATACCAGCTGCTACTGGTGAGACTATTAGAGGGGGGGGACCCGGGTCAGACCCGAGTCACAGGTCTGAGGATTTTGGACACGAGTCAGACCCGAGTCACAGGTCTGAGGACTTTGGACCCGGGTCAGACCCGAATCACAGGTCTGAGAACTTTGGAAGATTTACAACTCGGGACTTCACTGTGACTTCCGGTTTTAAGGTGTTATTTTCTTTAGGTCCCTATGATTCCCGTCATGCGGTAAACACTGACAGAATCACCGAGTCAATGAAAATATAATAAACTGAACAGAATCTTTTGGGATTTGTCTCAACATCAGAGTTATAAAATAAAATCTACTTTTTTCAGTGTTTTATAAAATGATGACGAGTTTTAAGCGCGTTTGGTTAACTTACAGCTTCACGATGCTGCTCCTCTGCTGTCTGCATGACACACTGCCGCAGCTCAATAATGTTGGAAAATAGGTTTTCTGTTCGCAAATTTACTTTTATGGATATGAAATTTAGCCAAAATGATAAAAAGATTAATAATATGGTACTGTTTTAGTTCCGAGTTGCAGAAATCATAAAAAACCAAAAAGCACATCTTTGTATAATAAATTAAAGTTTTTAAGAATTGTACTTCGAATATATCCAACCAAATTTTTCCAAAAAACAACAGTCGAGGGACAGCTCCAAAACAGGTGTCATGGTGTTTCGCTAACAAGTCCACAAAAAGAGCAGGTAACATCAATGTCTTTTTTCAGTCTTTGTAAATCATGTTTTGTGGGATAGCACCGATGAATCAATTTAAAACAAACATCACAAGGTTTGTTTGTGATCAAGTATCTGGAGGATAAGGTCCAAACTTTTTCCCACTGGATATTTGGGACAAATCTTCTCCAGTAGTGGATCACATATGGGACAGTGGCAATGTCTTTCTTGAACAGTGATCTTACCTTCTTGTTCCTGGTTGAAGGACTAGATAAGAAACATATTTTCCCTACCATGGTTTCATTCAATGAGAATGAGCAAGGGGACACACAAAGATCAGTGTAACTTTTAAACAACATTATTACACCTTTGGGAATCGCATCCATTACAATAGAAAATTCTCTTAGGGTGACAGGGATATGATAGGTAGACAGGAACTCAGAATAATTCATCAAAAGCCCTTCTGAATTAAATAACTGTTTTACAAAAATAATATCATTAACAAACCAATTTTGAAAAAATAAAGTTTTGTTCTTGAACAAGATATCACAATTGATCCAAATGATGTATTTGTGTGGAGAGAAACCGTGTTTATAAGTGAGTAACCAAGCTAAGAGCATTTGTTTGTGGAACATGGCTAATTTAATTGTTATTTTTTCAATATTATAGTTACATTTGAGCACAAAAGAGAGACCACCAAGTTTAGAAAAAATGTAGTTTGGGATAAAGTTCCAGATTTAATCAGGGTTGCATATACATTTTCTGATCCAGTTGATTTTAAAAGTGTAGTTTAAAGTTGTAAAGTCCAAAAGGTCCAGACCCCCAGAGTTAATGTTGTTCATTATTACAGAATTTCTGATATAGTGAGTTTTGTTTTTCCAAACAAATTTAAAAAGCATCCTATCAATAGACTTACACACAGACGGATCAACATTCAGGGCAAGAGCAGCATATGTCAATCTGGAGATACCTTCTGCTTTTGTTAATAAAGTTCTTCCTCTTAAAGTCAGATCTCTCAGCAGCCACATATTGAATCTTTTTTTAGCTTTATCGATGATGGGGTTAAAGTTCAAACTGCAACGATCATCTCCATTTTTAGTTATTGTAATACCTATGTTACATGGGATTTTACAGGAATGTCAAATAGCACTGTATGTTTACACTGAGACAAGGGTAGTAGTTCACATTTATTTATGATGCTGCAGAAAATGTTTGAAGTTTGAAGTTTAGTGGCAACTGGAATTTGGTCTGAATTCTTTAAAAACAGTGTAGTATCATCAGCCACCTGACTTATGGTAATTTGTCTGTCAGCAAGAGAAATGCCTTGGATGTTACTTTCAAGAATGAATGTGGAAAGGATTTGGGCTGCAAGCAAAAATAAATAGGGAGAAACAGGGCAACCTTGACAAACTCCTCGAGACAACTTAAAGCGAGGTGAGGTACCATATTTAAGACTGATTGAAGAACTACCGTTTATATAAAGCGTTTGGATAGCTCTGCAGAAATAGTTACCAAAACCAAATCTATGGAGTGAACGATAAATAAATTGGTGTTCGAGGGAGTGGAAGGCTTTATAAAAGATTGATAAATTCAGAATAGTCCAGTAGATCCGGAACTAATCTGACATTATTAGCAATATGTCTGTTTGACATAAAACCATCCTATAGTGTCACTATATCACTGTCTCTCTCTCGCTCTCTCTCTCCCTCAGTGACCTGTTACAGAACCCGTTGATCGTCCCGGTGAAGGTTCTCAGAGGTCATGTGATTACTCATGATCTCGGTGTTCTGGACGTGACCTTTCACCCCACACAGCCCTGGGTCTTTTCCTCCGGAGCAGACGCCACCATCAGACTGTTCACCTAGCAGCCGACCCGACCCGGCATCCTGACCATGGAGCTGGTTCTAGCATTGTGCCCATGGTCTCCTAGCAACCTGCCTTTAGGTGATGTGGTTTCTAGGAGACCACCCAGCTGAATCTTGCGTAGTTTTGGAATTTTGACCTTGTTATTGTTGTTGATTTTTAATTAAACTGAAACTTTGTGCACACGTTGTTTTCTTGTTACCATGGTGATTCATGTGTGAGCGTGCTAACATTAAAGGAACTGAGGCTGATTGATACCTTACATAACCACCCGGGTCAGACCAGGTTCTGTTTAGTTACCGTAGTGGAACACCCCTGGATACCTGTTATTCTCCCCTCAGAACACACCTGGTCTGGACTACGAAGAGACCCAGGGTATCTTTGGGTGATCTGGCTTCACTAACCCTAATGAAGCCACTTATCAACATAAGTTACCCTCGAGTTTCAGAGAGCGTGTTCACAGAAAAGGGGCGGAGTTAGCTTCATATAACTATCACAATCATCACTGCGTCTCCCGTCAGCAGATCGTCATATCTAACAAACTATATTAATAATATAAAGAGGTTTAAAACAAACCCAGAGACTAAAGTTACACAGCTGCAGGAACAAATGCAGGAAGGACAACTGGCAGAAAAAAGAAACATCAGAGAGTATTAATGTCCAAACTACAGATTATTATATTTCTGTCCCATCGTTAGTTCACCTTAGAACTGAAGATAATAACGCCTGTTTTTTCTCTGAACTGGATGTGTGTCTCTGACTCTTTCATGTGGAGAGTATAACAGTTTGAGAAGTTATAGTTCAGCTCTGATGATAACAAACAGAGCGGCATGGGGACACTAAACATTCATATGAAAATATGATTCAAAGACATAAGAAGATATTCATCATTTAACATCTTAAAAACACAACCCAAAGCTTCCGCTGCTTTTTTTAGTCTCTGCTGAAGGATGATATCAATTCAAAATAATCACTTTACGGACTATAATGTTATTATACAGAACACATGAAGGGTCATTCTCCCTCCTCCCCCCTCTTCATCAGCTCCCTCCACCATCAAGAGATCTGATTGGTCAGTGGGCGGAGACTTCCACAGGTTGATCTCTTATCTCCAAAATAACCTGGAGCAGGTTAGGTGTGCAGCAGAGGTTACCATGGCGATATACCCAGGTAACAAGTGAACCACCTTTGTAGGACTGAAAACCCAGAGTTAACCCTGAAGTGACCTCTAACCCCAAATCCTGCTTCATAGTACAGACCCCTGGTTCTGTTTAGTTACCATAGTGATCATTACCTATTATTGACGATAATAGGTCGACAGCAGATTTCAGAAACGGCTTGATCTGGTCTAATTAAGATTTTCAGGGGCGCTGGTGGTGCAGTGGTGCAGTGGTGCAGTGGTTAGTGCGCGCGCCCCATGTATGGAGGCTATAATCCTCCAAGCGGGCAGCCCGGGTTCAAATCTAACCTGTGGCTCCTTTCCCGCATGTCATTCCCTACTCTCTCTCTCTCCCTGATTTACAACTCTATCCACTGTCCTGTCTCTCAATTAAAGGCACAAAAAGCCCAAAAATAAATCTTTAAAAATAAAAATAAAAAAAAGATTTTCAAATGACGGGGAATCGTCATGTGCTGTATTTGTAAAAACGACATGTCATTACAGGCCAACCTGCTTAAGAAAGCGCCCCCTTTGCTCTTTTATCTTGCTACATAATAAAGTATACACCAAGACATTTATGTGTTCTTCATAGTTATATTTACTATTTTTTGGTACCAAGTATGTCGTCCCGCTCTCCATCAATTTTAATTTTGTTCTCTCCTGATTGATTTTAAACTAATTTTCCTTCACTGTACTGAACTGCCTCTCCATACCTGGCTGTTGAATCTGTCTTATTCCTGTTTTTTGCATTTTTACAATTTTGCCCTCTCTGTTGATTTCTGTTCTGTTGTTGTTTTGCTGTATTTGCTCTGTCTGTCACAGCACTTTGTAAACATTTGTTTTTAAAGGTGCTATATAAATAAAGATATTATTATTATTATTATTATAAGTAGAAAAGGATCCATCTGTCAAAGCCCTCTATTATGTTTGCAGATATTTTAATATAATTCTCAGAATAAAGTTGAGATATGTCCTTTGTTAATTTCACACCTAATTTTTTTATTGATGTAGAATCCCAATTAAACGTATATCTATTTTTAAGTTCCAACAATGGGGTGAAATTGAAAACCAAAGCTTGTGTTTTATCAATATTAAGGGTTTAACCTGACAAGGCTCCAAACATCCAACAAATCCATTAATAAACATGTAGAATAATAAACATATAATAAACAGAGTGGGGGTTAGGTAACGTGTGTGTGTGTGTGTGTGGGGGGGGGGGGGGGGGGGGGTATGGAGCTGAACTCATCACTTCCTGTCCCTCTACATGTTTAATTGTTCATCCTGTTTTCAGTCGATCTTTGAGATTATGGGCTCAGTTTAGGAAACACTCTAACTCAGCTATTCCTTCTTCTCTAGGGTTAGGGGGTTCCTCCCTAACCTCATTCCTCTCCTTCTCGTGATTTTGCTTTTCAGGTTCAGACGGTGGGTCAGGCATTCTGCAGATTTATTTCTTGAGAAATATTTCTCATCTTTTAAACAAATGTCCAAAAGATTTAACTCACTAAAACTCTCTTCTTCAGGTATTTAGAAGCTAGACACTTCATCTCAGGTGCAAAGCTTCCTGCAGCGTCTGATACGAGCTTTGTTGACGATGTGGTCTCTCTGCATCCAACACACTAAGGGCTCCTTTCTATAGAATACAATAAACTGACAGGTATAAGACACGCCCCCCCAGACTAAATAAAGGCAGCCTGGGAACGGGACCTGGACTTCACACTGTGGGAAACTATCCTCAGGCTCATTAAATCAACATCTTTCGGTGCCCTCCCCTGCCTACTGCAGTTTAAAGTCGCTCACATACCTAAATCCAAATTATCTCGTTTCTATCCTGTGGTGGATCGCTGTGACAAAAGCAGATTAAGTGAAGGCTCTCTTTTCCATATGTTCTTGACATGTCCCAGCCTTGAAACATTTTGGAGAGAGGTCTTTAAAACTTTATCACAAATCCTGAACATAACCTTGGCACCTAACCCTTTGGTGGCTATTTTTGGTACTGCTGGAGAGGATGCACACCTTACTCCTATTAAACTCTATCCTTTGCCTCTCTCCTGGCCAGACGGGTCAGGGTTAATCCATACCTAACCCTGAGGTGGAGGGATGCTGCCCCGCCACACACAGTCAGTGGCTGATGGACCTTATGTCCTGTTTAGACCTTGAGAAGACTCGCTACTCGGTTACTGGCTGTAACAAAAAATTCAAAAAGGCGTGGGGACCTTTCCTGTACCACATTCAGAAACTCCCATCAATTTAAAGAAGCACTCTCCTCTCCTGGTCTCTTTCTTTTTGAATAAACATCTGTGATATATTGTAATCATACAATTTGAATCCTTATTGTCTTTCTTCCGTAGTTTTGCAATTTTCTGCTACTTGTCTACTTTTGTTATTTAATTGATTTCCTTTTTCTTTTTTCCTCATGTGATTCTTTTTATTTCAGGGTATATAAAACCTGAATTCCAGCACTTGTCCTTTAACTCCAGAATGTGATATTTAATCACAGTGAACATCCAGACTCTCTTGGGGGGCTTTGAGGGAGTGAGGGAGGGGGTTTCTGATGCTTTTGTATCTCATTCTAAGAGCTCACTGTACTGTTTTAATCTGTATAAAAACTAATAAAAATATTGCTGAGTAAAAAAATGTTTTACTTCTGTTTTTAAAACAGTATTATTCTTCTTTGGGCTTTGTGTGGGATCGAGGAGGTCAAACCAGAGAAAGTCGTGATTTGTTCATCTGATGTCCTTCAGAGGAACGAGGTCGACATTTCCACCTGATATTATAAATTATATTTGAATTACTTTGTTTGGCGTTAATGAAACAGTTACACACATTTTATTATATTTCTTTATTATATTTGTATTATATATATTGTTTTATTATATCTTCATCTTCAGTTAAAACGTTGTTTGGTCAATATGAGAACCAATACTTGATTGCAAAAGCAATGATTAATTTTCTACGTGCTAATTGTTTTCAAGAATTGTAAGTTGTTTGTAGAAGGATGTAGTTCCTGTCTGCCTGTGGAGGACAGTGATACGCCTAGCTGCGTCCAAACTGCCGGAAAAATTACAAGACAATTGGAGGAAGAGACTTTTATTGTGAAAGAAATGCCGGCGCATATGGTCACGGGATTTCCGGCGGAGTGTTTTTGTTGTGACACCGACATGAGGAGAGCAGAAACAATCATATCGAGCCGCGAGGACTGCGTTTATACCAGCTGCTACTGGTGAGACTATTAGAGGGGGGGGACCCGGGTCAGACCCGAGTCACAGGTCTGAGGATTTTGGACACGAGTCAGACCCGAGTCACAGGTCTGAGGACTTTGGACCCGGGTCAGACCCGAATCACAGGTCTGAGAACTTTGGAAGATTTACAACTCGGGACTTCACTGTGACTTCCGGTTTTAAGGTGTTATTTTCTTTAGGTCCCTATGATTCCCGTCATGCGGTAAACACTGACAGAATCACCGAGTCAATGAAAATATAATAAACTGAACAGAATCTTTTGGGATTTGTCTCAACATCAGAGTTATAAAATAAAATCTACTTTTTTCAGTGTTTTATAAAATGATGACGAGTTTTAAGCGCGTTTGGTTAACTTACAGCTTCACGATGCTGCTCCTCTGCTGTCTGCATGACACACTGCCGCAGCTCAATAATGTTGGAAAATAGGTTTTCTGTTCGCAAATTTACTTTTATGGATATGAAATTTAGCCAAAATGATAAAAAGATTAATAATATGGTACTGTTTTAGTTCCGAGTTGCAGAAATCATAAAAAACCAAAAAGCACATCTTTGTATAATAAATTAAAGTTTTTAAGAATTGTACTTCGAATATATCCAACCAAATTTTTCCAAAAAACAACAGTCGAGGGACAGCTCCAAAACAGGTGTCATGGTGTTTCGCTAACAAGTCCACAAAAAGAGCAGGTAACATCAATGTCTTTTTTCAGTCTTTGTAAATCATGTTTTGTGGGATAGCACCGATGAATCAATTTAAAACAAACATCACAAGGTTTGTTTGTGATCAAGTATCTGGAGGATAAGGTCCAAACTTTTTCCCACTGGATATTTGGGACAAATCTTCTCCAGTAGTGGATCACATATGGGACAGTGGCAATGTCTTTCTTGAACAGTGATCTTACCTTCTTGTTCCTGGTTGAAGGACTAGATAAGAAACATATTTTCCCTACCATGGTTTCATTCAATGAGAATGAGCAAGGGGACACACAAAGATCAGTGTAACTTTTAAACAACATTATTACACCTTTGGGAATCGCATCCATTACAATAGAAAATTCTCTTAGGGTGACAGGGATATGATAGGTAGACAGGAACTCAGAATAATTCATCAAAAGCCCTTCTGAATTAAATAACTGTTTTACAAAAATAATATCATTAACAAACCAATTTTGAAAAAATAAAGTTTTGTTCTTGAACAAGATATCACAATTGATCCAAATGATGTATTTGTGTGGAGAGAAACCGTGTTTATAAGTGAGTAACCAAGCTAAGAGCATTTGTTTGTGGAACATGGCTAATTTAATTGTTATTTTTTCAATATTATAGTTACATTTGAGCACAAAAGAGAGACCACCAAGTTTAGAAAAAATGTAGTTTGGGATAAAGTTCCAGATTTAATCAGGGTTGCATATACATTTTCTGATCCAGTTGATTTTAAAAGTGTAGTTTAAAGTTGTAAAGTCCAAAAGGTCCAGACCCCCAGAGTTAATGTTGTTCATTATTACAGAATTTCTGATATAGTGAGTTTTGTTTTTCCAAACAAATTTAAAAAGCATCCTATCAATAGACTTACACACAGACGGATCAACATTCAGGGCAAGAGCAGCATATGTCAATCTGGAGATACCTTCTGCTTTTGTTAATAAAGTTCTTCCTCTTAAAGTCAGATCTCTCAGCAGCCACATATTGAATCTTTTTTTAGCTTTATCGATGATGGGGTTAAAGTTCAAACTGCAACGATCATCTCCATTTTTAGTTATTGTAATACCTATGTTACATGGGATTTTACAGGAATGTCAAATAGCACTGTATGTTTACACTGAGACAAGGGTAGTAGTTCACATTTATTTATGATGCTGCAGAAAATGTTTGAAGTTTGAAGTTTAGTGGCAACTGGAATTTGGTCTGAATTCTTTAAAAACAGTGTAGTATCATCAGCCACCTGACTTATGGTAATTTGTCTGTCAGCAAGAGAAATGCCTTGGATGTTACTTTCAAGAATGAATGTGGAAAGGATTTGGGCTGCAAGCAAAAATAAATAGGGAGAAACAGGGCAACCTTGACAAACTCCTCGAGACAACTTAAAGCGAGGTGAGGTACCATATTTAAGACTGATTGAAGAACTACCGTTTATATAAAGCGTTTGGATAGCTCTGCAGAAATAGTTACCAAAACCAAATCTATGGAGTGAACGATAAATAAATTGGTGTTCGAGGGAGTGGAAGGCTTTATAAAAGATTGATAAATTCAGAATAGTCCAGTAGATCCGGAACTAATCTGACATTATTAGCAATATGTCTGTTTGACATAAAACCAGACTGAGATTCGTCGATTATAGAGGATAAAGATTTCTTAATCCTTTTGGCAAGAATAAGAGCCAGTATCTTGTAATCGTTGTTTAGTAAACAGACAGGGCGGCAGTTATCGGTCAAAAGTAAATATTTTTTGGGCTTTGGAATAAGAGTAATAAGTCCTTGTGTTTGTGTAGGTGGTAATATTCTCTGTTCGATACTTTCTGAGAAGACATTAAAGATAAGTGGTGCTAGTTCTTTTGAGAATTTCTTATAAAATTCAGCGCTGAGTCCGTCATTGCTCTGAGATTTATTGTTTTTAAGGTTCAGAATGGCATTCAACACTTCCTCAGAAGTTATATTGCTGTCACGGAGTGTTCGATTCATTTTCAGAAATTATCTTTTTTTTGTGAAGATTTTGAATATACAGTCTAAGAGTTCAGATGTCTTTTCTTCTGAGAAATGTGAAGTATAGACTTTGCTGTAAAAGTCTGAACAAAAGGAGGCAATCATTTTGCTGTCAGTGACAAGCTTACCATTGATTTTTAATGCATCTACTGACGACTTTTTAAGTTTGGATTTTTCTAAACAGAAGAAATAGGAAGAGCTTTGCTCGCTTTCTTCCATCTACTTCATTCTTGACCTCACAAAAGCCCCCTGGGCTTTCCTTCTATAGATGTCATCTAATTTGTTCTGGCATTCACTGAGTTGGAGTATTTCTTCCTCTGTAAGATTATCACTAGTTTTGTTAGATAAAAATGCAATTTCAGACATGAGTCTATCTTCTTCCATTCTTCGAGTTTTTGCTAAGTTGCTGCTATAGGATCTCGTATATATTTTCCAATATCAAATTTTAGAAGCTCCCAATGTTGACAAAATGATTTTTGTTTGAGAGCCTCCTCCCAATGAGTCTTAATGAAATAGGTAATATCTTTTATTACAGTGTCATGTGAGAGAAGAGTATTATTAAGTTTCCAACATTAGGCTCTGGGAATGTTTGATATAGAGGAAACTACAATGTTTAAGGTAATTAGCTTATGTTCGGAAAAGGGAGCTGCATTGATATCCATGCGTATAATATACGCATGGATATCAATGCGAAAACTAGACCTAGACAATATTATTGTCTAGGTCTAGTTTTCGTGAGACAAGCCAGTAATCAAGTCGGGATTGTTTGGAAAGGTCTTTGGAGTTCCAAGTATATGATCTTAGAGTGGGGAATTTTTCTCTCCATACATCAAAAACATTACATTTTTGGATGAAGTCTTTTAAATTGTGGTTAGGTGGGTTGGAGTTTTTTGGCAGAAATCTATCTAAGTTATTATCCAAAACAACATTAAAGTCGCCCTCAAAAATCAGAAAAGCTTCAGGATACTTATTGAACCAGAACTGTGTTTTCTCATCAAGAGTATCCAGCAAACAAGTATTTTCAGAGCTAGAGATGTAACCATAAATGTTAACTATTATTATTATTTTTTGAGAAATAGAGAGTACCATAATGATAAAGTGCCCATGTGGATCACTGTAATGGTCAGTCATTTCACCAGAAAAGTTGTTTTTCAGAATGGAGACCCCAGTTGATCTCTCAGAGCCATGTGCCCCCTATAATTCTTTGCCCCACTGAGCTTTCCAAAAAGGCAAATCCTCTTTAGTACTGTGAGACTCTTGTATAAAACAAAAATCACTGTTAAAGTTTTTTAAAAATAAAAAACGCTTTGCGTTTCAGATTATTCCTTAAACCCTTGGCATTGAAAGAAAGAAGAGATAAAGACATAGAGGATATACAAACAAATCCTCAAAATAACACAGTGAAAAAACAAGCTTTAGAATGTAGTCTTTTTTATGTAGAGTTTGAACTCAAGCTCCACTAACTATAAATGTCTTGTAACTAATAAAAGCCATGACCGCAGTACACAAGGTTCTTAACAGTAGCAAATTACAAGAGGAAATTCAATTAAACCTGGGAGATCTGAAACTGCTCCAGAACCGGTTATGCAAATGAGCAGATACGAAATGAATATATTGTATTTAATTGTTCAGCATATGAATGAACTAGGAACAATGTTATGTAGTTTACCACACTTTACACGTTGTGGATGATCAGGATGTGGTTGGAAGGGAGATTTCAGTGCCATTTGCAAAGGCACACCCCTCAACGAAGTAGGCCGTTTTACCGGCAGCACGTCACCGCAGGCCAGAGAAGACTTCATCTCTCCCGGTCTGCTAAGGTGAGATCCTCTGCAAATGGCATCTTGTTGTCCTTTAGAAACGTGGACGTTTTAGCGGCCTTTAGTGGACTCATTGGCCATTATCAGATAATGTTATGTGTTAATTTAAAAAAAAAATTAACCTGCACTATGCCCTTTAACGATAGTGACGTCATCTCACAGCATGCTGTAGTCTGTGAACTTCTCCACACAGACTGTTAAGAAGGGGAAGGGGGAGGGGTGTGTGTCTGTGAAGTATACTTCCTGTTAACAAAATAACTAACTGACCAACAACACAAGTTCTAATAGCTGGTTCTGGAGGAGTCTGACTGTGGTTCTGTTCTTCTTGTCCTGCAGTGAAGAAAATGTTTGGAAACTCTGCGAGTATGTCAGGATGGAGAGAACCGGGCCACTGGAAGAACTGTTTGTGGTTTTCATTTCTAATGAGAACCGAATGGTGAGGACACTCAGAACATCAGCACAAGAACACAACACAGCGCAGACAAATTCTGCAGCCATCTTAAGGTTGTACAGAACATGTTCTGTAAAACCTTAAAGGTGTTCAATAGGAACACAGAATATGTTCTGTGTTCCTATTGAACACAGAACATGTTCTTTGAAAACAACCATCATGTTCTACAGAACATGTTCTGTATTCCTATAGAACACCTTTAAGGTTCTAGAGAACATGTTCTTTGTTCATATAGAACACCTTTAAGGTTTTACAGAACATGTTCTTTGTTCTTAAAGAACACCTTTTAGGTTCTGCAGAACATGTTCTGTGTTCTTAAAGAATACCTTTGAGGGTTGTACAGAACATTTGCTGGGTTCTTAAAGAACAACCTTCATGTTATACAGAACATGTTCTGTGTTCCTAAAGAACACCTTTAAGGTTCCTAAAGAACACATTTAAGGTTCTACAGAACATGTTCTTTGTTCCTAAATAACACCTTTTAGGGTTCTACAGAAAATGTTCTGTGTTCTTAAAGAACACCTTTAAGGTTCTACAGCACATGTTCTGTGTTCCTAAAGAACACCTTTAAGGTTCCTAAAGAACACATTTAAGGTTCTACAGAACATGTTCTTTGTTCCTAAATAACACATTTTAGGGTTCTACAGAAAATGTTCTGTGTTCTTAAAGAACACCTTTAAGATTCTACAGAACATGTTTTGTGTTCCTATAGAACACCTTTAAGGTTCTACAGCACATATTCGGTGTTCCTATAGAACACCTTAAGGAGTGTACAGAACATTCTGTTCTGTGTTCCTTAACATCATCTGTCCTGTTTCTGAGCTGATGATCTCAGGTGTTCTCTGTCTGTTCTCCCTCAGGTTCCTCTGTGGAAGCAGAAGTCGGGACATGGAGATCAACCAGTGATCTGGGTCTGTGATGTTCCTTCTATTTAACCATCACTCTGATGTCACAGACCCTTCTTTATGATCATGATGATGTCATGATGAGGTCGTTAATGATGTTATCTTGTGTTTCTTGTGTTCCAGGATTACCACGTCATCCTGCTCCAGGTCTGTCCTCAGTTCAACTCTCTGATTTATGATCTGGACTCTCAGCTGTCGTTTCCATGCAGCCTGAATCTGTACGCGAGCCACGCCCTCCGCTCAGATTGTAACATTAAACCCACCTACCACAGGTAACACACACCTGAACATCACAGGTAACACATATCGGAACACCAATGATAACACACACCTGAACACCACAGGTAACACACACTAAACACCTGAACACCACAGATATCATACACTGAACACCACAGGTAACACACACCTGAACACCGCAGGTAACACACACCTGAACACCGCAGGTAACATACACCTGAACACCGCAGGTAACACACACCTGAACACCGCAGGTAACACACACCTGAACACCGCAGGTAACACACACCTGAACACCGCAGGTAACACACACCTGAACACCGCAGGTAACACATATCTGAACACCACAGGTAACACATATCTGAACACCAATGGTATCAAACACATGAACACCCATGGTAACAAACACCTAAACACAACAGGTAGCACACACCTGAACACCACAGGTAACACACACCTGAACACCTAAAGTAAACCTTATCACTGTGACGGAATGATGATATCACAGTGTTGCTTTCCTGTCTGTGCTTGTCTTACAGGAATTTCCGTGTGGTCCCTGCTGACAGCTTCCTGTGTAACTTTGCTTCTGATCGGTCTCACATGAAGAACTCTGATGGGTCTTGGAAGATGCCCCCCCCACCATACCCCCCCATACATACAGCAGGTAACATGATCCACCTGTAACTTGTCATCAGTGACGTGATGTGAGCATGTCTTTGACCTCATGATGACATCACTGTGCTGTGTCTCCTCCTCAGAGACTCAGATGAACCTGGATGACTTCATCAGTATGAACCCGGCGGTGGGCTGGGGGGCGGTCTTGAGTCTGGATGACTTCCTGCAGAGATACACATCAGACTTTTTGTGGTCATCGTCTTCCTCGTCATCGTCTGCAACAGGCTGGTCGTAATGTTTCTGTGTCAGTCCCTGTCCCTTACACCACTAAGGGAACTGAACTTTTGTTTGTCCTGTTTGTAGAAAATAAAAGCGTTACACACTGTGTGTTCCTGTTGTAGCTCTGGTCACCACAGGGGGGCACTGCAGGAAATTCACTGCCTCTCTGAGCTCACTGATACTGTCTGTGTGTTCACTTCACTATAGGGCTTTAATGACTTCCTGTTCTCCTGTAGTGTGTATGCTATAAACGTGATGAGTTCATCAGAGGTTCCCTCACTTAAAAACGTTTGTTTGTCAGGGATATGTATTTGGTTAAAATAATGTTGGCAGCCAGTGAAAAAGCAATAACAAGAAGGTGGTTAACGACAGAGGCTCCAACAAAAGGCGATTGGATTGGAATTGTGACAGAAATATATAACATGGAAAAGCTGACTTTCTCCCTTAATCTTTGTATGGACAAATTGAATAACTACTGGAGGAAATGGACAACTCATTTCAATATGATGAACCCTCATCACAATGTTTGATTTATACAAATGCATATGTATGTTGGAGTACAACAGCCCCCTCTAGTGTGCATCTGAGGTCCCGGCGGATGGATTTGGGTTCTGTTCTGGTTTGATGTGCACTCTTCGCACTTAGATGTACGATACTGCCTAAACACTGATAAAGGAACTGTATGGATATACAAGAGGAAATATCCTTGGATATATGAAGACGCAGATTGACCTTACGAAAGAATGCACTAGAGAAACGGGTACAGACTGGAATGAACTAATTCCTAAACCTGACTCCTTCTGTTTTGATGTAATAATGCAAAAATGTGACTCTTTGACCTTGCCTGTTTTGTTTTTGTTTCTCATGTGTAAGTCTTTTTTTGTGCTGTATAACACGTAAAAATTCAATAAAAACTGAGTTTAAAAAAAAAAAGTTTGTTTGTTTACACTTTGAATTGTTATCATCTGTCTTGTAATGATGTCATCTCTGATGTCACAGTGAAGGTAGTTACCACCTTTTATTGATACATATTCTATTTATCTCTCTCTCTCTCTCTCTCTATATATATATATATATATATATATATCACTAATAATAACTAATAATAAAATGAGGTTTGTTGTTAATAGGAGGTTTTAAAACACCACAGAAGAGTTTAGATCTTTAAATGAACCCAAGCAAACAGGACCCCACCTTCAAGATGAACTGTCACTCATGCCTACGGATGCTTTCTTTCTTACATCTGGACGTTTTGTTCTCATATGACGTCAGAAGAACTACAGCGTCACACGGAGGGGGCGGAGCTTACACACAACTCTGCCTGCGGACTGTTGTTGTTCAGCTCGACATTAGCTGCTAACAGCTTACGCTAGAGAGAATGAAGCGCTGCTCCCTTTTTACGCGATTATGTTAGTTATCTCGGGTTAGCTCTGTTTAACCCGGGTTAGCTCTGTTTAACCCGGGTTACCTGTCAGAAGTAGCAGCAAGTCATAGCTAGCCGCTTGCATCATTAGCATGTTGAAGCTAGTTAGCCTGTGCTGTAAATATTAGCTGCTCGTTAGACATTAGCGTCCTTTAGCTTATTGTGTTCTGTATTTAACATAAATATTGGTTTGTTTTGTTGTTTTCTCACTGTTATCATGGATACTTGTCTGTTTAACGGTCCAGCTGGTCCACTTCTCGGGGCTAACAGCTAGCTCGCAAACATTAGCTGCTATCTTCCTTCGGTCTTTGTTAGCTTACAGTTTAGCTTAGCATCGGTAGCAGGGTGGACGATGATCAAACAGACCGTTTATTGTCGGTGTAGCTGATGCTAAGCTAACAGATCTGTGACCTGTCAGTGTTATTAGGCAGATTTCACGGGTTTCTCTGGTTGGTGGCTGATATGCAGCTGTTAGCTGATCCAGCTGTGCAGTGACCTTCATCATCATCATCATCATCAACGTGTGGGTCATTATGGCCCTCAAATCAGGCTGCAGGCACAGCTGCTCTGCACGTGTTGTTTACCTGCTCGTCCTGTCAGGTGAGGTCCCCTGTTGTGTGTCTCCAACTCTATTTTAACTAAGTTGTCTGTTACCATGGCATCAACGATACAATACTGACACCCAGCATTGAATAATTAATAAAACAAACAAACTCCTGTTCGCTGTCTAAATTACAAATAAACAAACATTGACCATATATGGAAAAGTGGGAGGGGCACATTCCTCTCCAGCTCCTTCCACTTTCCATATATGGTCAATGTTTTGGTTTTAAAACTCGCTCAGAAGGGCAGTTTCCTGATGACTCGGTTGGGCATCAGAAGACGCCAACACGTCTGGTCATTCTGCGACCATGTGAGCAGCTTCCTGTTAACACTGTCTGCCTTTTCCCAGGATGCATTGCTGCGTCTCAGAGGAATGACAACGTCTACGTGTCAGGGATTTCTAATGGTGAGGTCACAGCATCTATTATATCACAACCATTCTGAAAACAATTAGTGACGGGCTAACCCCTCTCTCTTTCCAGCCTGCGGTGAGGGGGCGGAGCTTCTGCGAGCATCCAGCGGCGTCATCACCAGTCCTGGCTGGCCCTTTCAGTACCCGTCCAGACTGAACTGCAGCTGGAACATCAGAGCCCGACCTGGAGACACCATCACCATCAGGTAACAACCAGGCTGTTTCCATAGTTACAGCATAGGGATGGGTCATGCATCAAAGTCGATATAATGAATAAAACTCTTTCAGAACCCCACAAACATTAACCCTAGCTGAATGGTTAAGGGCCAAAGTAAATTAGCGACCTTCTGATTATCTATGAACCAACCATCGTCTGGGACCGGTCTGCTCTCTCTCCCCAGAGTCAGAACCAAACACAAAGAAGCAGCGTTCAGTTTCTATGCTCCGTATATCTGGAACATAATCAGAACCAAACAAGGAGATGAAACATTCAGTTTCTATGCTCCGTATATCTGGAACAGAATCAGAACCAAACACGGAGACGCAGCATTCAGTTTCTATAATCCGTGTATCTGGAACAAACTGCAGGTCAACTGAGACTCATCTGTTAACCTTTTAACAATGTAAATACATTTATATGTTTTTAATGTTTCTTGTTTCCTCTGTCATGATGCTTTGGATGTGTCAAGCTCTTTTAATCGCCTCGTTGTTGACATGTTCCTATCAGGTTCTAACAGGTTCTAACATGTTCTATCAGGTTCTAACAGGTTCTAAAAGGTACCTTTTCTCTGGCTCTGCAGCTTCCAGGACTTTGACCTGCAGGGTTCCCATCGATGCTCATCAGACTGGATGTCCATCAGCAGCTACAGGAGTCTGGATGGGCTCAGGGTCTGTGGCTCCTCCCTGCCTCCACCATACATCTCCACCCAGGACCACGTGTGGATCCACTTCCACTCTGACGACAGCGTGACGGGGAAAGGCTTCAGGCTGTCCTA
This sequence comes from Labrus mixtus, assembly GCF_963584025.1. Lineage (NCBI taxonomy): Eukaryota > Metazoa > Chordata > Actinopteri > Labriformes > Labridae > Labrus > Labrus mixtus. The sequence goes on along the minus strand of NC_083627.1, from coordinate 13,975,860 downwards.
TGTCAGCGGTGAGGACTGTTTCTCTGTGCTGCAGACTCACACACCTGAACATCAGCTGATCTGTTTCTCTGTGCTGCAGACTCACACACCTGAACATCAGCTGATCATAACAATGTTTCAGTGGTTGATGGAGCAGTGTTTCAGTGTGTGATGGAGCAGTGTTTCAGTGTGTGATGGAGCAGTGTTTCAGTGTGTGATGGAGCATTGTTTCAGTGTCTGATGGAGCAGTGTCTCAGCGTGTGATGGAGCAGTGTTTCAGCGTGTGATGGAGCATTGTTTCAGTGTGTGATGGAGCAGTGTCTCAGCGTGTGATGGAGCAGTGTTTCAGCGTGTGATGGAGCATTGTTTCAGTGTGTGATGGAGCAGTGTCTCAGTGTGTGATGGAGCAGTGTCTCAGTGTGTGATGGAGCAGTGTCTCAGTGTCTGATGGAGCAGTGTCTCAGTGTCTGATGGAGCAGTGTTTCAGTGTGTGATGGAACAGTGTTTGAGTGTGTGATGGAACAGTGTTTGAGTGTTTGATGGAACAGTGTTTCAGCGTGTGATGGAGCAGTGTTTCAGTGTGTGATGGAGCAGTGTTTCAGCGTGTGATGGAGCAGTGTTTGAGCGTGTGATGGAACAGTGTTTCAGCGTGTGATGGAACAGTGTCTCAGTGTCTGATGGAGCATTGTTTCAGTGTGTGATGGAGGATCCAGCAGTGTGATTATTAACTGATGATTCTGTATTATTGTAGGTAAACCAGAGGCGTCAGGCTGTGAGGTGGATCAGTTCCACTGCTCTAATGGGAAGTGTGTTCCTGACTGGTGGCGCTGTAATGCTATGGATGAATGTGGAGATAACTCAGACGAGGAGCTGTGTGTCGACTCCCCTTTCTCCTTCCAGCCTTGCAGCCTCAACCAGTTCCCATGCCTGTCACGCTACACCCGAATCTACACCTGCCTACCGCACAGCCTGCGCTGTGATGGCAGCATCGACTGTCAGGTAACGCTCACCTTCAGTCACTTCCTGTATCCTGGTTCCAGCTACTAGTATCTACACTCTTGAGTTGTTGTGGTCATAACACCTGACAATGATAATTAAACTGAGTTGACAGACCATCATCTTGACACTCAGACCTGAGACCCGTTCTACCCGTTTCTATTAATCAGTCTCTATAGGAAATGTTTTTACATCTGTGAAATCAAACGTGACTCTCTCAGCAGAAGCAGCGTGTGTCACCGTAAATTAGATTGATGAAGGAAAGATAAAAATCCGGGAGAAGTTGTTTGACTTTTAACAACGGCAGAAAGTTCAGTCCCTGACCCGCCCATCATCAACAGAACCCTCTATCCATCATCAACAGAACCCTCTATCCATCAACAACAGAACCTTCTATCCATCATCAACAGAACCCTCTTTCCATCATCAACAGAACCCTCTATCCATCATCAACAGAACTCTCTGTCTGTAAACAGAACTCTCTATCCATCAACAGAACCCTCTATCCATCATCAACATAACCCTCTATCCATCATCAACAGAACCCTCTATCCATCAACAGAACCCTCTTTCCATCATCAACAGAACCCTCTATCCATCATCAACATAACTCTCTATCCATCATCAACAGAACCCTCTATCCATCAACAGAACCCTCTTTCCATCATCAGCAGAACCCTCTATCCATCAGCAGAACCCTCTCCATCATCAACAGAACCCTCTGTCTGTAAACAGAACCCTCTATCCATCAACAGAACCCTCTATCTATCAATAATAGAACCCTCTGTCCATCATCAATAGAACACTCTATCCACCAACAGAACCCTCTATACATCATCAATAGAACCCTCTGTCCATCATCAATAGAACCCTCTGTCCATCATCAACAGAACCCTCTGTCCATCATCAACAGAACCCTCTATCCATCATCAACAGAACCCTCTATCCATCATCAACAGAACCCTCTATCCATCATCAACAGAACCCTCTATCCATCATCAACAGAACCCTCTATCCATCAACAGAACCCTCTATCCATCATCAACAGAACCCTCTGTCCATTATCAATAGAACACTATCCATCAACAGAACCCTCTGTCCATCATCAACAGAATCCTCTGTCCATCGTCAACAGAATCCTCTATCCATCAACAGAACCCTCTATCCATCATCAACAGAACCCTCTCTCCATCATAAACAGAACCCTCTTTCCATCAACAGAGCCCTCTATCCATCAAAAGAACCCTCTATCCATCAACAGAACCCTCTATCCATCATCAACAGAACCCTCTATCCATCATCAACAGAACCCTCTGTCTGTCAACAGAACCATGTATCCCATCAACAGAACCCTCTGTTCTGTCCCTGCTCACAGGTGGGACCTCCTCTTAGGTGGGATCATATTAGGACACCTATGATGATGTTGTTGGTAGAAGCTCACACGGGGTTTCTTCAGTGTATGGAGCTCTTCCCCGTTTCTCTCTGTGTTCTGGGCAAATCTCTGCTGAGCCGTTGACACCTGTCATCCTGTTCTGTTTAGGACCTCGGGGATGAGATTGACTGTGACGTTCCCACTTGTGGAGAATTGTTGAGGAACTTCTATGGGTCCTTCAGCTCTCCAAACTACCCAGATTTTTACCCTCCGGGGAGCAACTGCACCTGGCTGATCGACACCGGAGACCACAGGAAGGTACGGCAAGTTCACCCAGCAAAGGTTAAAGAAGGGAGTGTAACTTCCACTGTGATAACCCCCTTCCTCTGTGCCCCTTGCAGGTCATCCTGAGGTTTACTGACTTTAAACTTGATGGGACAGGTTACGGAGATTACGTAAAGGTGTACGACGGCCTTGAGGAGAACCCTCGCCGTCTCCTCAGGGTGCTGACAGCCTTCGACTCCAGGGCACCGGTCGCTGTGGTTTCATCGTCTGGTCAGCTCCGAGTTCATTTCTATGCAGACAAGATCAACGCTGCCAGAGGCTTCAACGTCACCTACCAGGTGTGATTTTTAAACCAGTGTGTGTGGTTCTATTTGTGTGTTATTCTGTGTGTGTTTATGACTGTGCTTCTGTTCTTTAGGTTCACAGGTTCTGTCTGTGTCCGCGCTTCTGTTCTTTATTTTCACAGGTTCTGTCTGTGTCTGCGCTTCTGTTCTTTAGGTTGAGGGGTTTTGTCTGTGCTTCTGTTCTTTAGGTTGACGGGTTCTGCCTGCCCTGGGAGGTACCCTGTGGGGCTAACTGGGGCTGTTACACGGAGCAGCAGCGCTGTGACGGGTACTGGCACTGTCCAAACGGACGGGATGAGCTGAACTGTTCTTCATGTCAGGAGGATGAGTTCCCCTGTTCCAGAAACGGGGCCTGTTACCCTCGATCAGACCGCTGCAACTACCAGAACCGCTGCCCCAATGGTTCTGACGAGAAGAACTGCTTCTTCTGCCAGCCCGGAAACTTTCACTGCAAGGTACCAAAAGGATTTGTAGAACTTGATAGATGTTATTTTAACAAACACAAACTTGTGTTCAGTTCAGAGTCACTCAAGGAGTCGCATCACCAGATTGTCTGAGAATGTTCAGGAACATTCAGAAACATTCAGAAACATTTTGGAACATTCAGAAAAGTTCAGAAACTTTTAGAATAGTTTGTTCCTGCAGACTGACCATAGGTTTCCTTACTACACACAGTTCTTGTTTTCGTCTCATAGTCAAACGTGCTGCATTTAGAGGGCTGCCCTCCACAACAGACGATAGAGAGAGAGTTTTCCTTTATTGTCAATAAGCTTTGTACCAAATATGCGTTTCTTCCTTGGAACAACAAGAGAAACATTCATCACAATCAGCCTCACACTTTCATCCATAATAGTTTTTTTTAAAAGATATGAAAAGAGGCTTCAAATAAAGTGTTAAGGACAATGGTGTGTAGTGGATGGTTAAGTACAGTGCAGTCAGCAGGTAGGACCTTTTGATGGTAAAGTGCAGTCTGCAGGTAGAACCTTTGGATGGTAAAGTACAGTCTGCAGGTAGGACCTTTGGATGGTTAAGTACTGTGCAGTCTGCAGGTAGCACGTTTGGATAGTTAAGTACAGTGCAGTCTGCAGGTAGAACCTTTGGATGGTTAAGTACTGTGCAGTCTGCAGGTAGAACGTTTGGATAGTTAAGTACAGTGCAGTCTGCAGGTAGGGCCTTTGGATGGTTAAGTACAGAGCAGTCTGCAGGTGGGATCTTTGGATAGTTAAGTACAGTGCAGTCTGCAAGTAGGACCTTTGGATGGTAAAGTACAGTGCAGTCTGCAGGTAGGACCTTTGGATGGTAAAGTACAGTACAGTCTGCAGGTGGGACCTTTGGATGGTTAAGTACAGTGCAGTCTGCAGGTAGGACCTTTGGATGGTTAAGTACAGTGCAGTCTGCAGGTAGGACCTTTGGATAGTTAAGTACAGTGCAGTCTGCAGGTAGGACCTTTTGATGGTACAGTACAGTCTGCAGGTAGAGCGTTTGGATGGTTAAGTACAGTGCAGTCTGCAGGTAGGACCTTTTGATGGTACAGTACAGTCTGCAGGTAGAGCGTTTGGATGGTTAAGTACAGAGCAGTCTGCAGGTAGGACCTTTTGATGGTACAGTACAGTCTGCAAGTAGAGCGTTTGGATGGTTAAGTACAGTGCAGTCTGCAGGTAGGACCTTTGGATGGTTAAGTACAGTGCAGTCTGCAGGTAGGACCTTTGGATAGTTAAGTACAGTGCAGTTTGCAGGTAGGACCTTTGGATGGTTAAGTACAGTGTAGTCTGCAGGTAGGACCTTTGGATAGTTAAGTACAGTGCAGTCTGCAGGTAGGACCTTTGGATAGTTAAGTACAGTGCAGTCTGCAGGTAGGACCTTTTGATGGTACAGTACAGTCTGCAGGTAGAGCGTTTGGATGGTTAAGTACAGTGCAGTCTGCAGGTAGGACCTTTGGATGGTTAAGTACAGTGCAGTCTGCAGGTAGGACCTTTGGGTAGTAAAGTACTGAGCACATTTTAACGTATGTAAAATTGTACATGAAATGTTGCACGAGCTACTTGTCAGAGATAATATCACTGCACCTTAAATATTTGGTAAATTACATGTTATTGCAGTCTAAAATATGTATTTATAAATTACACAGTAAATGCTAAAAATGTTGTTTGTAATGTTCTATAAATGTAATCACATCATAAATCATGTTGCACATATTCTGCACCAGAAAAGAAGGTTTGAATTAAATACTTATTTACAGGAACATATTTTACAGTTAGCCTGCTCTGACCTTTGACCTACTGCAGAATAACCGCTGTGTGTTTGAGTCGTGGGTGTGCGACGCTCAGGACGACTGTGGGGATGGCAGCGATGAGGAGAGCTGTCCAGTCATCGTTCCCACCAGAGTCATCACCGCCGCCGTCATCGGCAGCCTCATCTGTGGCCTCCTATTGGTCATCGCCCTCGGCTGCACCTGCAAACTCTATTCACTGCGCATGTTTGAACGCAGGTGAGCTCACCCGTGCCCCCAAACACACTTTAATTCAATTGATTAATTACACTGATAATTGGTTACTGCTTCTCAGCAAAACCCAGTCAGGTGTTTGGTTAATCAGTCGATCTTTATTTGTATAGCGTCAATTCAGCAGGTAAAATACCTTATTCATTGGGTCGATCTGATCTGAGAGCCTTTTAATTGGTCGTTGCAGATCATTTGAGACCCAGCTGTCTCGTGTAGAGGCGGAGCTACTGAGGAGGGAAGCCCCGCCCTCTTATGGTCAGCTGATCGCCCAGGGACTGATCCCACCTGTGGAGGATTTCCCAGTGTGCTCTGGGAGTCAGGTACAGTCCTTGCTCACCTGAGGCCTCTTTTATCAACAGTGTTTACCTGAATGTCAGCTGCATGCCCCATCTTTAAAATGACCTCATTAAAGATAGTTAAAAAATTCACACACACACACACAAAATGTTCCTGAAGACTTACCTTTACACCTGAGTGTGACCTTTAGAACCTGCTGTTTCCTGTTCGTCTCTCTTATCTTTTTAAAATTTTGTCCCTCAGGCCTCTGTCCTGGAAAACCTCCGTCTGGCTGTTCGCTCTCAGCTCGGCTTTACCTCCCTCAGACTTCCCTCCTCCGGTCGACATGGCAACCTCTGGCGGCGTCTCTTCACATTCTCGCGGTCCCGGCGGTCTGGCTCTCTGGCTCTGGTCTCTGCTGACCTGGAGGACAGCGCTGGCACTGGGAGCACTGGGAGTTCTGGTTCAGACCTGCTGTCTCCGGACTCAGATGACACGGATACGGAGGGCGAGCGAGGAAGAGAGCGAGGTGTGGGTGCAGTTGGCGGGCCTGTTGCCCCTCTACCCAACAAAACTCAGCCCTCCTCTGCTGTAGAGGCTGTGCTGTCTGTCACATCAGCCGCCCCTGTGATGCCGACGCTGGCCCGCGACAGAGCTCGCGAGAGACCCAGAGAGGGCCCCCCCCCCTCCAGCCCAGTCCATATGGTAACATCCAGACCAGATCCTGAATGCCAGAGTGAGGTCTCACAGCTCCAGGCTCCTCCCACATCAGCCCTACAGCGACTAGCCCAGAACCTGCACAGACTTGCCAGAAACCTGACCAGAACAAGCCCCTCCCAGCAGGACCAGACATGGACCAATCACAGTCCACTTCACCAGCTGGAGACAGGAAGAGGTGGGGTCGATGCTGCTGAGCGAAGAGGAAGCAGAGAAGAAGAAGAGGATGTTGAGCTCCTGATACCTGTCTCTGACTCCTCCTCCTCCTCCTCCTCTTCCTCCTCATTGGTGAGTGACATCAGACAGCCGCTCCTGGAGCACCACCCACACCGCCAACACCATGGAAATGCTGGTCGGGGAGGGCGTGACGGCCCCTGTGAACACTGCAGGATGGTCCACACGGCTCAGATCCCTGACGCCTGTCTTGAGGCAACTGGCAAGACAGAGAGCAGCGACGACGAGTTGCTGCTACTCTGCTAGAGGGCTAACATGCTCAGCTAACATTCTAACTGATAGTCTTACACTTACAGCAACTTACAACATGCTGTCTACTCTGACCCTACACCTACAGCAGGCTTACATGCTAAATGACCCACTACTCTGACTCAAAATGTTCAGCAAGTTAACATGCTAACTGACAGACTAGCACTTACTACTCTGACCCAACAGGCTACCACTGCTAAATGTAACCTTAACACACATCTCATACATTAGTCAGCTAGACAACATGCTAATGTATCACACTGGACTACAGCTATCCATAAAGCTAACTTGTTCTCTGGACTGTGACTCAGATAAGCTAACATTTGTTAGACACGTTAGCATGTTAGCTGAATCAAATGTTAGCCCTCAATAATGTTTGAGATAACGGACCAATCAGAAACCAAATGAATGATGTCACTGGTTGGGTCCTAATGTTGGTATGACTGTAAAAACTGCCTCCTGTTGTTTCCCTGGTCCGTCCGTAAAAACCATTACCCAGGTGTACTTACTGCTTGGTACGACTTTGTCAACTCTGACCTCCTTCTTGTTGGTACGAGGGTAAACTGTGTCCTCACAGAACAGTGGGCGATCTCTGTTACTGAGAACGTTAAAGTCGCATCATAGACGACACATACCTGTTGGACTGGTGCTTCTGTTAAAATGTCCCCCCATCTCCTCAGTGCTGTTTGATCTATTTATGAAGATGATGAAGGCCATGTGAACAGTGGAGGGTAACCAGAGACCTCCGCTAGCAGGCAAATGTATCAATATCATCGACTGTAATCAGAGTCACACAGTCAGCCTGAGTCTCAGTGACTCAGTTCCAGTCAAGGTGAGTCAGTCTGAGTCAGTCTGAGTCTCAGAGTCAGTCTGAGTCTCAGTGAGTCAGTCTGAGTCTCAGAGTCAGTCTGAGTCTCAGTGAGTCAGTCTGAGTCTCAGAGAGTCAGTCTGAGTCTCAGAGTCAGTCTGAGTCTCAGTGAGTCAGTCTGAGTCTCAGTGAGTCATTCTGAGTCTCAGGCTGGAGGTGTCTCAGTGTCTCCAGCCCTCTGCTGCATCGTTCCTCTTCTCTCCTGACTGTTGGTGGATAAACAACAACACAAACGTTTTTGTAAAAAGTTTAATCAATGAGGTCATCACTCAGACTGAAAGGTAACACCAGCCAGACTGACATGTCTGTGTCATGTGACCCTCATCATACTGAGCATGCTCCAAGCTCTCTGTGCGGCTCTAAAAGATGACGTTCTGACAGAAGGAGGTGGTCTGAGGTTTACCTGTTCACAAACTGAGGTTCAACTTTTGAGCAAACGTAGACCTTCTCTTTATTGACTCATCTTTAGTGACTCCTCCTCATCATTGCCCCCTCCCCCTCTGTATTGACCCCTTCTCCTCTTTAGTGACTCCTCCTCTTCATTCACCCTTCCTCCTTATAATTTGCCCCTCCCCCTCTTTATTGACTCCTCCTCAAACTGAAGCCATCCACAGATCCTGTCTGTATTTATGTTTTTTGGTACTCAGATCTCAGCTGACCTATTGTGAGTGTGACTGTGTATATTTATTATTATTATTGTTGTTATTATTATTATTATTATTATTAATATGATGGTTATTCTTGTTGTTGTTGTTGTTTTGTTTTCTAACCTGCATGATTCCAGTGGTTTGCTGTTTTCTTTTGAGTCTGTAGTTAAACTGTTTCAAGAAAAAGATTCACGATTCTTCTCTTTATTTTCATCATCCAGGTGTTTAATCATGAACACACACACACACACACTAACACACACACGCTCAGTCACTAACACAAACACACACACGCTCAGTCACTAACACAAACACACACATACATGCTCAGTCACTAAAACACACACACACTTACAGACAACACTAACACACGCTCAGTCACTAACACACACACACACAAACACACTCAGTCACTAACACACACACACACACACACACACACACACACTAACACACTCACTCAGTCATTAACACACACACTTAAAGCCCTGACACACCAAGGAGATCGCTCGCCATCGGCCCTAGTTGGACCTGCAGCACGTACGTGGTGGCTGGCCGTCGGCTGTAGTCTTTGCGGTGTGTTGAAGTGAAACTTTTTCACCAAAACAAAAGGCGACGTGAGGCGAGGGAGGCGACGCCACAGTCTGCCTTTTTTTTGCCACTAGTTCTTTGCCGTCTGCTTGGTGTGTCAGGGCCTTAACACACACACTAAAACACACTAAGAGCTCCACACTCTGCTGGTCACATTCAGTACTGCCGTCTTTCTTAACCTGAGGCACAGGAGGATATTTTTGGTATAAAACATAAAATATCATAATCATAAGAGTTCCAAAATATTCAAATAAAGAACCTTTAAAATCAACATCTGACATTTTTTAGAAGATAAGTAATCCTGTTCTTTCTGTTCAAAAGCATGAGCAACAAAGAAATGAAATGTTTCTGTTAGAGAACCTTCCATAAGTAAAGAGTGATGTCAGTGATACCTGGAGAACCTTTATAGAACCAGAGTGATGTCAGTGATACCTGGAGAACCTTTATAGAACCAGAGTGATGTCACTGATACCTGGTGAACCTTTTTAGAACCAGAGTGATGTCAGTGATACCTGGAGAACCTTTATAGAACCAGAGTGATGTCACTGATACCTGGTGAACCTTTTTAGAACCAGAGTGATGTCACTGATACCTGGAGAACCTTTATAGAACCAGAGTGATGTCACTGATACCTGGAGAACCTTTTTAGAACCAGAGTGATGTCACTGATACCTGGTGAACCTTTTTAGAACCAGAGTGATGTCACTGATACCTGGAGAACCTTTTTAGAACCAGAGTGATGTCACTGATACCTGGTGAACCTTTTTAGAACCAGTGATGTCAGTGATACCAGGAGAACCTTTATAGAACCAGAGTGATGTCACCGATACCTGGAGAACCTTTATAGAACCAGAGTGATGTCATGTAGAACACATTGTGAGAGAACCGATCAGTGTTGAGAATCTTTTTTTTTATTTTTAGTTCTCAGGTTCTTTATCTCACAGTTTGTTTTAATGTTCTGGGTTATTTTTATCATTCCATGCAAACACTTAGAGAACCGCCGTCTGTTTTCCTTCGTCTCTGTGGAAATGATCCGTCTGCAGATTCTGCACATGGTTTCTGGAGAGCTGTTGTGATTGGTCGTCAGCTAAAGAGCGCTTGGATTCTGGTCCATTTTTTCCCAGCATCCCTGGCAGTGGTGCCCTGCGCTCCCTTTAAGGATAATTTCCTGCCTGAGCGTCAGGGGCGGCGCCTCCAAGCGTTGATGCTATGATGTCACCATGCAGTATGCAGCAGCTGAGGAAATCTTTTTAGGCCGTTAACCACAGATCTCCTCCTCTGTTACTATGGCAAGTGTCCGCCTCCTGATGCTATGACTTGCTGCCCTCTGTCTCTTTATTGGTCAGCGGGGCCAAGCCGGGATCCACCAATGAGGTGGCAGGAAACAGTTTAAACCAGCCAATCACCATGTTGGACAGATCTAGATCGTCCAATAAGATTTGAGCAGAACCCATGAAGGATTTATGATCCATCCGCCCGTAATCCCCCCACACGATGATCTACAGAGAGAGACAGACACGGGGAGAGAGAGGGACAGGAGGAGAGAGAGGGACAGGAGAGATGGACAGGAGGAGAGAGAGGTCCAGGAGAGAGAGGTTAGATGTGTGAATATCTCTATATATACATTCATTATCTCTGTTGTAAATCTTGTTCAGGGCAGCGAGGCGCTGGAGCCGATCCCAGCTGTCATTGGATGATAGGTGGTCGCTAGTTAAACACTGACAAAAGGCCCTGACACACCAAGGAGACCGCCAGCCCGTCGCTGAGCGGTCGCCCCCCTAGTTTTTGCGGTGTGTCCAGCTCTGTCGCTACCCATCGGCCCCAGTTGGCCCTTTTTTGGCTGATTCTACATGTTGATTCGGAGGAGCCGTCGCGGTTGTTCCACTAATAAAAGACCAAGGGCTGACAACGCCAGCGCCATTTTCAACTTTTTTTCGTCACCACTAGTTCTTTGCCGTCTGCTTGGTGTGTCAGGGCCTTAAGACAGACAACCAGACACACTCCCATTCACACCTATGAGTCATTAATGAGCATGTCAGTGGACTGTGGGAGAACCTGGACAGAACCCAAACATGAGACAGGAGAACATTAATACACTCCACTGATAATCTTCTGTCAGAAAGTTCCAGCTATGAAGCGAGGAACCAACGAACCACTACGTCCCTGTGTAGGCCTCTATACAGTATATGTTATGAGTGTGTGTGTGAGTGTGTGTGTTTGTTACCTGCAGTACTTTGCCCTCGGGGTTCTCCTCAAACTGAAGTTGTTGTTGATAAAGAGGATCGAGAGTTTTCCTCGCCAAACGAGTTCTTCTCTTCAACACACACTTCCCGTTATCCATCAGGTACACCTTCACATAGGGTGCTACACACACAAACATACACACACAATTCTATATCATAAGTACACAGAGCTCAGCTGCTTTATACACAAACTAGTGTATTTGTATGTAGTATGATTGTGTTTAGTGTGATTCTGTGTAGTGTGATTCTGTGTTTTTACCTGGGGTGTTTTTGTTGCCTTGCTTTCCCACGAGCCCCCGGGCTCGGATGACCTCCACGTCCAGACGCTCCTTCCTGTACACCATCCCTATCTGGATGTCACCTTATCACAACACAGCCAATCAGAGGAGCTCAGTTATGTGGTGTCACAAAAGTGAAGAGTGTGTTTTCAGGTGGACTGGTTACAATGTGGACAGGTTCAGAGTGAATACATCGAAACCGTTTTTGATTGGTCATTACCCATAGGGGGTGTGGCCAGAGTCTGCCGTCCAGCCAGCTGGGCGGGGCCTAATCCTTCCAGAAAGCCAGTGAATTGTTTGTCTGACGCCAGCTTCACCCCTGGAAATATCAAGCTGCAAAGACAGACTCAAATAATTAAAAGTTAATGCAGAGAAGTTCATAAAAATCAGATTTAATCAAACTGAAACATCAGTGAAATTTGGTATTTGGTGTAGGAAGAAATGATTCGTACGCTCCAGGTTTGGGTTCCTCAGCGTCCGGGTCTCGGCTCTGCTGTCGAGTAAAACGAGATTTAAACTCAACGGCCAATCCGGTCTCTACACTCCTCTGAACAGGAAGTCTCACAACCTTCTTCTTCTTCTCCTCCTCTGGAAAAACAGAGCAAGTAAAAGAGAGACAGAGAACAACACTGAATATCAGCAGTTCGTAAACCCAACTGCAGGAGGCAGCAGAGACTTAAAACAACAATCAGTCATCAACTAATCAGAGCTGAGGAGGGTCTGGCTCTGCTCATGTTAATTGGTTAAACTTAAAGATGAAAAAGTGAGAAAAGTCTGACAATAAAAAATAAAGCCCTTCTTCTAGTCCGGCCCAAAGATGTTCTGTGTCTGTAAAGATGTTCTGTAAAGATGTTCTGCTTCCTGTGAGATGTTCTCTGTAAAGATGTTCTATGTCTGTAAATATGTTCTGTGTCTGTAAATATGTTCTGTAAAGATGTTCTATGTCTGTAAAGATGTTCTGTGTCTGTAAAGATGTTATGTAAAGATGTTCTATGTCTGTAAAGATGTTCTGTGTCTGTAAAGATGTTCTCTGTCTGTAAAGATGTTCTCTGTCTGTAAAGATGTTCTGTGTCTTTAAAGATGTTCTCTATGTAAAGATGTTCTCTGTCTGTAAAGGTGTTCTCTGTCTGTAAAGATATTCTCTGTCTTTGAAGAGGTTCTATGTCTGTAAAGATGTTCTATGTCTGTAAAGATGTTCTGTGTCTGTAAAGATGTTCTATGTCTGTAAAGATGTTGTGTCTGTAAAGATGTTCTGTAAAGAGGTTCTGTGTCTTTAAAGATGTTGTGTGTCTGTAAAGATGTTCTCTGTCTGTAAATGTCTGTAAAGATGTTCTCTGTCTGTATAGATGTTATGTAAAGATGTTCTGTGTCTTTAAAGATGTTCTATGTCTGTAAAGATGTTCTCTGTCTGTAAAGATGTTCTCTGTAAAGATGTTCTGTGTCTGTAAATATGTTCTCTGTCTGTAAAGATGTTCTCTGTAAAGATGTTCTGTGTCTGTAAATATGTTCTCTGTCTGTAAAGATGTTCTGTGTCTGTAAATATATTATGTGTCTGTAAAGTTGTTCTCTGTCTGTAAAGATGTTCTCTCTGTAAAGATGTTATGTAAAGATGTTCTATGTCTGTAAAGATGTCCTGTGTCTGTAAAGATGTTCTATGTCTGTAAAGATGTTCTGTGTCTGTAAAGATGTTCTCTGTCTGTAAAGCTGTTCTATGTCTGTAAAGATGTTCTATGTTTGTAAAGATGTTCTGTGTCTTTAAAGATGTTCTCTGTCTATAAATATGTTCTCTGTCTGTAAAGATGTTCTGTGTCTGTAAAGATGTTCTGTGTCTGTAAAAATGTTCTATGTTTGTAAAGATGTTCTGTGTCTGTAAAGATGTTCTCTGTCTGTAAAGATGTTCTGTGTCTGTAAAGATGTTCTATGTTTGTAAAGATGTTCTCTGTCTGTAAAGATGTTCTCTGTCTGTAAAGATGGTCTGTGTCTTTAAAGATGTTCTCTGTCTGTAAAGATGTTCTCTGTCTGTAAAAAGGTTCTGTGTGTAAAGAGGTTCTATGTCTGTAAAGATGTTCTGTGTCTGTAAAGATGTTCTCTGTCTATAAAGAGTTTATGTGTCTGTAAAGATGTTCTGTAAAGAAGTTCTGTCTTTAAATATGTTCTGTCTGTAAAGATGTTATGTAAAGATGTCCTGTGTCTGTAAAGATGTTCTGTGTCTGTAAAGATGTTCTCTGTCTGTAAAGATGTTCTATGTCTGTAAAGATGTTCTATGTTTGTAAAGATGTTCTGTGTCTTTAAAGATGTTCTCTGTCTGTAAAGATGTTCTGTGTCTGTAAAGATGTTATCTGTGTGTAAAGATGTTCTGTCTATAAAGATGTTCTCTGTCTGTAAAAAGGTTCTGTGTGTAAAGATGTTCTCTGTCTGTAAAGATGTTCTCTGTGTGTAAAGATGTTATCTGTGTGTAAAGATGTTCTGTCTGTAAAGATGTTCTCTGTCTGTAAAAAGGTTCTGTGTCTGTAAAGATTTCTGGATTCTGGTTTCTGGATTTACTGGATGAACTCCTGATACTGGTTGGATTCGGACTAACCCTCTGGGTTCAGCTGGGACGCGCTCTGACTCTTCTTTCCCAATCCAACTATTCCCATCATCTTCGCTCCAAAGCTTGAGCGCCGCTTCTTGTCGTCATCATCGTCATCATTTCTTCCTAATGAACAAATTTCCCCACCCACGCTTGATGACTTGGTGAGAGGTGCTGCCGCCCTGCAGGCACAGAGGTAAACAATCACATTTGTCCAGATTAAGAGGTGTGACAAAAGATTAGGGGGAAGGAGTTTCGTTGCAACACAGAGGAAGTGGATTGGGTCATGATTGCTGTCTATCACAAAAGTCAGTTGCTTACTTTGCAGGCTCAGGCTCCGCCTCCTCTCCTTCATCCACTGATTCACTCTTCTGAAGTTTGGCCCCGCCCTCTGCCTCCCCAGCTACTTTCTCTGTTCCCTCTGACCCCATCCCCAACTCCCCTGATTGGCCTTCAACAGCCTCCGCCCGACTGTCCCAGTCAATAAGAGGAGAGAAAAGAAGCATGCAGAAAGAAGAACACAACAAGAGACAAGATGACAAGCACATGCTAACAGAACCAAGACAGCTAATATATGTTCACAATGCTATAGAAACAGGAAAGCTAGCACATGCTAACATGCTAAAAGATTTAGTAGCATACCTTAAAAAGTATTTCAGAAGCAGCCGTCGGTGTCATGCTATCAGATTTATATTAGGATGCTAACATGCTATCAAAAACGGGATAAGTATCATGCCTCTTCTATATTTTTATACAACATTTAGATCAACATTTAGATCTGAATTACTGACGATAATATTTTAAATTACTGACAACATGAAGGTAGTTGACTCTAGGGAGGACGAGGTGGGGGGAGACAGCTCTCGCCAATGTTGTGAATTTGGACTGCAGTACACATTTTAAATGCTAGGTGTCAGAGTTACATATTGCTCCTTTAATATTGATGATGATTGGAGTCTTTTTTTTTCCAATTAGCTGTTTTCATCTCTCACTCTGCAGACAGATTAACATCCTGGTATATCAGAGTTAGTCAGAGATCTCAGGTGTCGTCACCTGTTCTCACCTGTCTCTGTTTACTCTGTATCACTCACACTGATTTAATGAGGACAACACTACGATGAGAGGATCCTGCAGAAAATGACTGTGTGAAATATTAAATGAATAATTTATTAGACCTCAATGTGTTTATAAGTGACCTATCACAGCCCAGCTCTGACAGTTTAAACTGGATTTAGCGTCTGTGTTGTAGCTGCAGTCACAGCTGTGTAAACCAGGACCAGGTTAAAACTGAACCCTGGGGGCGCTGGTGGTGCAGTGGTACAGTGGTGCAGTGGTTAGTGCGTGTGCCCCATGTATGGAGGGTATAGTCCTCCAAGCGGGTGGACCAGGAATCCAATCCAACCTGTGGCTCCTTTCCTGCATGTCAATCCCCACTGTCTCTCTCTCCCTGATTTCCAACTCTGTCCACTGTCCTATCTCTCCATTAAAGGCACAAAAAGCCCAAAAATAAATCTTGAAAAAAAATAAGAAACTGAACCCTGTGTTGGGATAACACATGTTCTGATCTCTGCTCTGTGATTGGTTGCTGGTGTCACCTGATCCTCAGTACTCACCGTGTATCATTGGACATGGCCGACATCTCGCTGACATCACTGTCTGATGATTTAAAGGACAGACTGTCTCGCTTCTGGACACGCAGACAGAGCAGAGCACAGGTAAGCAGGTGAGTGACATCATCAGTGATGTCATAATCATGTGATATGATGGCAGCTTACCTTTAATGGATCCTTCATCACACCTGCAGAGACACAACAGAACGTTAGTTCTGACGTCATAGTTTGGTCATTTAAAATCAAATTTAAACTTTCAGCTTAATAAACAACATGGTAAATGTTGGGCCTGCCCACATCATCTCTGACGTCATCTCTGACATCGTGTCACACGAGGATCATTCCATTCCAGATACATGGGAGTGTCTAATGTTACACCGATGTGTCTGTTTTCCCAATAGTTCATGGCCAATAGCCTGTCTTGCTATAAACATCACCTTATCCATACTTTGAATGCAGTTCTGAAAACCACTCCTACTTTAAATCCATCTCCTAAGTGTGTACCTGAAGAAATCACCCCGAGGTATTGATAGAAGAAACACATCCATGTTCTGAGAATTTCATTGGCTACAGGAAATGTTAGTCATCGGCACATTCACGTGCGATTGGCCGTCAGAACAGGGAGAAGTACCTCCTTTCAACAAAGGCTCTCATTGGCGGTACAAATGAACATTTCAGATGAATCCTTTAAGAGTGAAATCAATCTATCAAATTAATATTTACCGTCTGAACTCGCTGACAACACCTCGCCTTCACATTCAAACCATGCAAGGAGGGGTGATAATGATGATGGTGATGATGATGATGGTGATGATGATGATGATGATGGTGATGTGATGATGATGATGGTTAGGGTGATGATGATGATGATGATAAAGATGATAAAAGAGAAAAGAGACTTAACAAGAAGAGATTTACAAACAAGACAGAATGAAAGGCTGAATAATTGGATGGATGGATGTACAGACCGATGGAAGGTCACTAAATTGATAGGAAGTTTATATAAGGCTAACAGTACATCTGAGGGTATCTGGAGTTTCTAGAAGGGGTGGGACTACGAGTCTGAAGGTAGGTGTGGCTAATAGGAGGTACTGTACCACTGGCTGTTTTCTTCTGCTGGTCCTCCCATGTGACCTCTGCATCACAGCAGAGAGACAGATGATTGGTCAGACTATCTTCTCAGGTGATCCTTCTTATACCAAACCAATCAAACCAGCAGGATCACACATTGTCACCAACACACACACCTGGACACTAACATCTGACCAACGTCACCTGAACGCATCATCTAATCCACCTGAGACCCTAACTCACCTTTCCTGGTCCCTCCAGGTGTGGCTGAGCGTCTGTCAGGCTCTGCAGCCGACAGGTGAGGTGTTATGTGAGAGACGTAGACAGAGAGGGAGTGCATGAGTGACCGCATGTTAAAACAATGTTTATGATATGTGTCCATGTATAAGGTCAGTATACAAAGGGACCAATAACAGTGGGGAAGACATCAAAAACTGTCCATATAGCCTGTTTCAGAGTGTGATAGTAACGTCCCTGTGACTTTCTCCTTCAGTGTGAACATTGGAGGAGTAATGAGGGCCAAAGTGATCCCACCACTGTGCTGCCATCAGGGGAGGTAACAGAACCCTACACAGGGATGAGACGGGATCACTGTAAGAGGGCGGAGCCAGCGAGGGAGAGCAGTGCTTTGTGATTGGAGCCCCAACATGTCGTACACAATGTGAAAGAACAGAATGGGGTACCAATATTAATTGGGGCTTTGGCCAACTGCTACGGAATCTCACTCTGAAAAAAGGCTTATTTGTCTTACATTGAGATGGCGACCATTTTCCTCTGACATCACGCTCAGGGGGTCAAAAACAAAAGATGAGTTGTGGTCATTGTGTCACAGCTTCTCTTCGATCTGATATTTGAAATAAGAGGAAATCTGTCAAAACATGTTGGAGAACCTGTGATCAACAACAACACGTGATCATCAACAACAGGTGATCATCATCAGGTTATCAACAACAACAGGTGATCAACAACAACAACAGGTGATCATCATCAGGTTATCAACAACAGGTAATCATCATCAGGTGATCATCAACGGGTGATCAACAACAACAAGAGATCATCATCAGGTGATCATCAACAACAGGTGATCATCATCAGGTGATCATCAACAACAGGTGATCATCATCAGGTGATCATCATCAGGTGATCATCAACAGGTGATCAACAACAACAGGCGATCAACAACAACAGGTGATCATCATCAGGTGATCATCAACAGGTGATCAACAACAACAGGTGATCATCAACAGGTGATCAACAACAACAGGCGATCAACAACAACAGGTGATTATCAACAGGTGATCAACAACAACAGGTGATCAACAACAGGGGCCCATTTCTGAAAGAAGGTTCAACAAACTTTCAGTCTAACCCTGAGCTCTGAGTTGATTTACTCTCAGATGGGAAACTCTGAGTTTCTGGTTCCAGATCAGCAGATTTGAATTTATTAAATCAACTCTCAGTAGGTCCACTCGGTGTTCAGCGCATGCACCACGATGATAAAAAGCCAACATGAATGGCACCCTGATTCTACGATTCACCATGGCAACAGGTGACAAGAAAGAGATCCTCCTACTTTAACCATCTCAAAATATAGCCTATCTTCATGCAGACATACGCAGAATATCAACAGGTTTTAAGAAGGAAAAAAAGGAACACTGCTGCAGCGCAGCAGCAAAGGAGAGAGAAGTGGGGTAAGAGAAAACAGCTGCTCGAGTCAGCGCGTAATTAAGTCTATTAATTTAATATTTAATCATAATTATTATAGGCCTATTGCAGGTCAAATCTGGTGGAATTGTAAGCCTATTAAACCTACAATTTATTTTCAATAAGCTGTAATCCAGCAGAAGAAAGGCAACTTTAAAACAGCTCAAAATGAAATAAGAACATCAAGGCTCATATAGATTCAAAGTTAACTTCATTAGGGTCTATTTGAATGTGCATTAACTTTATTCCCAACATAAACCTGAATTCACACACATAGACTAGGCTTAATATCCTCTCGCCTTTATCCCATTTAGTTTATTAATTAATTAGGCCTAAATGAACATCTCCTGACGTTAATGTAGGCTCTAATTCCCTGCGGAGTAATGCAGCCCGTTCATACTGAGGATCGACTAAAAGACACCATGTTCGATAAAATAGTTTGTCTTATACGCTGTAGTATTGCTACCCTAACATATCATATTAAAACAACCTGGATTTTTATTCAGACAAACGGTGAATCTTCACTAACACGGTCTGATACGGACTGAATGAAAGAATGAGGAAATGACGTTTCTGGCTCTGAAAGAGGGAGGAGACCTAGAGAAAATCAGGGTTCATTGAAGAAAACCTGCTCCCGACCAGGTTAGGTTCACAGACTCAGTTACCATAGTAACTGACTCAGAGGTAAAGTTACCGCTCCCTCTGGAACGGGCTGGAGTTACCCCTCTTTCTCGGGTTTGAGTGACCTCCCCCTCTGAAACGGATAACCCAGAGTTTCCCTCATTTCAGGGTTAACTGACTCAGAGTTTGCACTAAACCTTCTTTCAGAAACGAGCCCCAGGTGATCAACAACAATAGGTGAACATCAACAGGTGATCAGCTCCAAACTTTTTCAGAGTATTCATATTTTTACTATGATCAAACATTGAACCAATCAGTATCACTTGATTATAGTGTTTGAGCTTTACACCCAGAGAGTGATGTCAGAGGAAAACAGAGCATCTTCACCTCTGAGTTCTGAAAACACACCTGACAGATGAACACAGGTGAGTGGAGCAGGAAGTGAGAATGTTCAAGCAGGTACACCTCTGTTCATACCTGATCATGTGCATGTTTCTTTAAGACTAATAAACTGCACAAAAACATACACACCTGTCACTACCTACTGATCCTACTGGTGATTGGTTCTAAAGGTCCAACAGGTTTTACTGGTTCTACTGATCCTACTGGTTTGACTGGTCTACTGGTCCTATTGGTCCTACTGGTTCTAATGGTCCTACTGGTTACTGAACTGGAATGACTGGATAAACAACATTGAGGTACACACCTGGAGTCTGTGGGGTGGGGGCAGGGGATGGTACAGGTGAAGGTGAAGGTGAAGGTGTTGGGGTAGGTGCAGGGAGCTGGGGGGGGTCAATAGGTGGCTGAGATTTAATTTCAGCTGCTGGAGGGGGAAGAGCAGCAGCTGGAGGTGGGGCTTGGATTTGTGCAGGAGCTGGCGGAGGGGCTTGGATTTGTGCAGGAGCTGGCGGAGGGGCTTGGATTTGTGCAGGAGCTGGCGGAGGGGCTTGGATTTGTGCAGGAGCTGGGGGAGGGGCTTGGATTTGTGCAGGAGCTGGCGGAGGGGCTTGGATTTGTACAGGAGCTGGGGGAGGGGCTTGTGCAGGTGGTGCAGTTGGAGGTTGGGTTGGGGCTTCAACTTGATTAGGGACTGGGGGCGGAGCTTGGGCAGATGATTGAGCTGGTGGAGGGGCTTTGGCAGATGTTTGAGCTGGGGGAGGGGCTTGCACTTGGACTGGAGCAGGTAGTGGCGCGGGTGAAGGAGCAGTAGGTGGATGGGCTGGGCCAGTAGTAGGGGGCGGGGCTTGGATTCGTATACGAGGAGGATGATTAGAGAGGGGGGCTTGTTTGAGGCCAGGTGGAGGGACCTGATGATACGGACTGGGAGGAGCTGGAGTTGATGCTCCTGTGATGGGTGTAGCCAAAACTGATGGACAGAAACAGATTTTAGAGAAAAGAATGAAAGATGATCAGAGCAATGAAAACAGACAAACTGAGAGGAGATGACGTGACAAACAGTTTCTTATGTTCAGCTTCACTAAAGCTAAAATACTGTGATCACCATATAAACTAATGTTAGGGTTAGGGTAATTATATTAACTGTGACTAATGATCTAAACCGTCGCCTTGTCTGTGTGTCTTTGCTTCAGTCATTCAGTTGGGTGTTTAGGTCGCTAGTGAGTGTGGAGGGGACAGAGCTGGACTCTTTTGTCAGTTTATTAATACCAGACCAGAGATCACCTACTGCACAAACTCAAATCTTACCAAGTGTGTGTGTCGAATTTGTCTCCAATAATATCTAGTTACTCTTCTTACAAACCTTACAGGACAGCATAACCCAGTCCTCTGACAGAGGGAGCGTTACAGAGGGCTGCAGGGTGCTGACTGCTAACTGTGGCTTTGTGTTTAGATGTAGTACAACCTTTGACACAGTGCACACAGGTACACACTGTGATCTGTGTGGTTGCACACCTGCGCTAGAACCTCAGCTAGAATACAATGCTCTGCTTCGCTGTAGAGTCGAAAGAGAATATTCTACAACTTGTACCATTTTTCTTTCTCTGGTTTTCCTGAGAACAGGTAACAGTTGGGATCAGTGAAAGAAGACTTAACATAACGTATGGTTTGCCCCAAAGCATGCTGGGAAATGTTGTTCTTTTAGAAGCTGTGAGTTGGTTAGTTCCACCTGATGGAGTCAGTGTATCTCTCAGTAGCATAAATAAGATTCACATTCACACTAGTCTCCCTTAAGTAAGTTAGAGTCAGTCTTTATGCTGATGACACTCAGCTATATGTTTCTAACACACACACACACACACACACACACACACACACACACACACACACACACACACACAGTCTCTTTTCTTTCTTGAGAATACTTTGATTAAATCCTTTTTATCCACCCTTACAGCTGTTCCTTCACACATAGATATGAGACATCTCTGAGGATCTCCTGACAGAATACGGAGAGGTCAAAGCAGCCAGACGAAAAAACACAGAGATTACTTTTTCTTTACAGCTGTTCTTGGGTTCTGCTTTATGAGTTTTATTATTAACCTGGTGAGGTTGTCATCAACCTGAAGGATGTCACTATCAACACTAGAGACCCCAAAGCGTTCTGAAAGCTGTGGTCTGATCAGTGCTCTCCTACTGTGAGCCCTGCTCTGCACGCATTAGGTCAGTGCCAGCCGCTGATTGGCTGTTGACTCGTCATCTGTCACAGACAAAGAGACGTACTTCTGTCCGGAGGTCCTTGTGGTGGGACGATAGGCAACTGGCGTCCTCTGCGGCTGCAGATCGGCGTTCCCGATGGACTTGTTTGACTTGATCCACAACGCGGGTTTGTCCTGTTGGATAATAATATAATTTAGATTACCCACCGACAGAAGCTCAAAGGTCAGAGTTCAGAGCATAAAAGAGTCTCTACTGTTAGCTAAGCTACGCTACAGTGTGTTAGCTGGAAAAAAGCTAGTGTCTCTAGATGATATCTGTGATCACAGGACACTGTCTCCATGGTAACAGGGTAGGCCTAACCGTCTCAGAGGGTGAAACCTGAAGCCAATGCGTTGCTGTTTACTGTTAGCATCACAGCAGCTCCAATCAGACGTATAAACAGATCACTGATTTAAACCAATCAGAAGCTCTCTTTCAGTTCTGCTTTCTGCCCTCCTGTCAGTCCACCGCTGATCTGTCCCTAGCTGCTCTGAGCAGATGTTCGACCCAGCATCCACCTGCAGGCTAGACCTGAGGGTCTAGATATTCTCTCATCACTGCTCAGATTTATGCAGGTAAAATGTGTGATGAGGGCGGAGTCTCAATGCCAAACTCCAACTGCGTCCTGCTGCAGCAAACATTTCAAACCAGAATGAACATCAGTTTTCTGTCTCAGCTAAAAACAACACACAGGAATTCCTGTGTGCTAAAAACAACACACAGGAAACACACAGCAAGTTTTGTCACCTGCTCAAACAGCACAAGAAAAACATCAACATCAGCAAAATGTAAACAATAAATAAACAACAAATCAAACAAACAACAAACAATCACCAGCATACTGAAAAATATGCTTGACATGAGTGAGAAATTAAATTCAAAGTGAGGGTAAAAAATATATCTATGACAGACAGACACACACACAGACAGACAGATAGAGCGAGACAGACAGGCAGACAGACAGACAGACAGACAGGCAGGCAGGCAGGCAGGCAGGCAGACAGACAGACAGACAGATGTAGGTGTAGGTTGCAGTGTGATGTCATTGGGAGATCAGCCAATCAGGAAGCAGAGGAGAAAGGTTTAAAAGAAAAGGGGTGGGGTCAATGTTCACAGAGACAGCGTGCTTCTTTCAATGGAACCATTTCCATCAAACAGACTGAGACAGAGCTGTTATCTCTGATTGGCCGGCTGCAGGTCACCTGGTTGGAGCAGGAGAGGGGGGGGCAGAGTGTCTGGATCTCAAATGAGTGGAGTCAGCTCGGTCAGTGGAGTGGGAGCGGGTGTAGACGGGTCGGTGGGCCATTGCTCGCTGGTCAGCTGAGCGAGAGCGACTGTAGTAATCCCGCCGGTCCATGCCACGACTGAACCTGCACATCACCATGACAATCGTTACCCACTTTAACAGTGACAACCTTTGCACCTAGGAGAGGGATTAGTTAGTCACATCTCCATGGCAACCGTCACCCACTCCACCTGGAAAAAGAGTAAGTCACATCACCATGATGACCGTCAGCTTGTCATACCTGTGGAGGGCTGCAGAGCAGGTGAATAGGAAGTTTAAGGCACTGAAAACAGGAAATCAATCACCAAAGAAGAAGAATATGGAATTTAAATGAGGTGTCCTATCACATAACAGACACTGCAAAGGATGCTCGGAATTTTAGGGTTGTGCGCAGCAAAGTTTAATCTGTTCACAAAGGAGTATTCTCACTGAACTCTTCCACACACCTGTGTATACTTAGAGACACCTGAGACACCTGTTTATACTTAAAGACACCTGTGTATACTTAAAGACACCTGTGCATTCTTAGAGACACCTGTGTATACTCTGAGACACCTAAGACACCTGTGTATACTTAGAGACACCTGAGACACCTGTTTATATTTAGAGACACCTGTGTATACTTAAAGACACCTGAGACAGCTCTGTAGAGACACCTGTGCATTCTTAAAAACACCTGTACGTACTAAGTTTAGTTGGCTGTATGACAGGGGAGGGGAGCACATTAAATGTTAACAGCTAATGTTAACTTAACCTACATCTATCAAACTATCTGAAGGTCAAACTGTTTACCTGAGCAGCTCCTCGTCATAGAGGTCGGGTTCGTAGGGGAAGTCAGGGATGAAGTCCTGACTGCATGACAGAAACATATCAGAACTCCAACACATGAACAACAAATCCTACGTGACCTTACAACCTAAAACACACCTGTACCTGCAGGTGCTGTCATCAGTGGGTCCAGGTGTGTTCTTCAGAGGACTTTAGACCCTGCTTATCCTGACAGGGGCCCCCTCAACAACACACCTGGACAGGTCACTCTCACCATCCATTGACTGATCAACAGTAAGATGTGTTTCAGAATAAACTACCCCTAGTGTTAACATAGTGTTCATGTTTATCCTCTAACACTACAATTCCCATAATGCCCAGGGCTCACCTGAAGTCCTCACAGCTTCCATTCACCATATGGTTTGTCCAGTGAATTTGGTTAGGACCATTAACATACCTTACACACAGAAACACATACAGGTAGATGAGAATCTAAAGAGTTCACTGGGCACTAATATTACAGCTGTGAGTATTCCTTCTACAGATGCAGTACCTGTCTTGGGAATCGAGAGAGTTGGCAACCGACATTCTCCTTACACACCTCCTACATACATGGAGACAAGCAGTCAGATGGTCCAGTACTGCCAAATGTACTACAAACTGTACTACAAATAGAACTACAAACTGGTCTAAAACTAGCCCTTTGACAACAACAAATACAACAGCCTATAAAACCAGCAGTATGTTAAGGTTAGGCTTATGGTTAGTGCAGTCCACTCAAACCCAGAAGTATAGCTACCTTTTCAAACTAACACTAGCTCAGAATCAAATTGAAGGTGTCGTCGTGAAACAAGCCGTAGTGAAACTCAGAAGTGTGCGACTAGTTTGACAGTTTGATGAGAAACAAAAGAAGTCATTAGACCAGTTCTACCAAAGGGACTACCTGGGATTACAACCAGTACTCTAACCAGTACTACACAGCAACAGTCCTGACCTGGGTCCCGGTCCAGATTTTTCATTGTGTTGTATTATCGGCTGAGCCAAGAGGGGCAGGGTTTACCTGACAGGGCAGGTGTTGCTGATTCTGGCTCAGCAGCTACATATCTATTGTTAAATTCTGTACTGATTTAAGAAAGAACTTCCATGTCAATGGTTACTTAGAGACACTTTGACTCAGGCTGTAAGCTGATTGGCTGGTGTCCAGGTGACCCAGGTCAGGTGTATGGTGGTAGGTGACCAAAATTACCTGTCCAGGCTGCTGGACTGACCAGCGTCAGAGTAGGCTCGACTCATTCTGGAGCCACGCAACAGCCGCACTGCGTCCTCGCGGTACAATGGGTATAAAGGGTTACCGCTGGCAACATGTCAGAGGTTAGAGGTCAGAGTGTATGAGCTTATAAAGTTTAGAGGGTCAAGGGGTCAAACTCCTAGGGTCTTTTTCAAACTAATAATATAACGTACTAAAGAAGAATAAGAATAATCTACATAGACATTTTTACAGAATGCATTAGCTACAAAAGAAAAATAAAGCCGTTCCTGCAAGATACCGCAGAGAAACCATGGTAACACACAGTTCCTGTTTCCGCCTGAGAGAGGGAAGTTTTTCCCAAAGCCTGCTGCCGTATTTATCCCCTACCCCTTGATGAAGGGGACTTCATTGAGCTGCCAGTGTGACTTATAACAGAGTGTACGGGACACGGAGTGTCACGGAGGGGGAGGGTGTAGAGTGTAGGGCTTGGTTTGAAAAAGGGCCCTAGTTACCTGTGAGGAGGCGGCTGGCTCGGAGACCGTGACCTCATCCGGACCATGTCTGATCGAGGGCTGTGATTGGACATCATCACCTGCTCTGGCACTGAGAGGGTGGAGCTGTGGAAGTCCCGCCCATTTTGCCTGTAGTCTAGAAACACAGAGGACGAGGGCTGGGCTTAAACCGACAGATGGAGTACTGAGGCAGACCAGATACATGATGAGCACTCTGATGTTATTTATGTTCTATAATGAAATATAGATATTTAATGATATATAGAGAGAACAAAAAGCTCATTTCATAAGAACGTTTGGATTCAGTTCATTTCTTCTGGTCTGATCAGGATGTGCAGTGCATGATGGGATATGGAGTTCACCTGATATCACCCCGATGCCGTCTTCACAGTCATAATCCGAAAACTCACTGTCACTGATCCTCTGAGACCCTACAGAGAGGGGGGAGGAGGGAGGAGACAGAGAGAGAGTTAATCCTGTAAGCAGCTCTCTGTGTAATCCTCTACAGGACAGTGGATTAATGGGACTCAGAGCATTCACACAGAAACACTGAAGGTAGAACTCACACTTTCTCATCTGACTAGAACTCCCTGAAAACATCCTGAGGATTTTGAAAGAGCCCATCCATTCAGTAAGACCCCTTAAATCACACATAAAGAGAGCCTTTAAGGGACTCTTGAGCTATTAAAAGGGATGCAAGTGCAACAGGAACCTGAATAACTCCTTGAAGGATTCCTTGAGCCCTCATCAAGGACCATTGAGAACCTGCTAAAGAACCCTGAACTACCGTTAAGCTTCCAAAGAGCCCTTGTGCGACCTTGAACTCTTGTTATGTTATATTATGTTATGTTATGCAAAGAAACATACCATCTGATCCACAAACATGCACAAAGGGTTAATTGCTCCTGTAAATGCGCTAAAGAGCAAATTGTGTCTCTGTACGTCTCTGCTGTTTGTGTTTAAATGATCCATTATTCAGTAATTTGTGGAACAATCGTCTCTTCCTCTGTAAATCAGCCTCATTGTAAAAAGTGACTAAATCACAAACAGGGCACTAACAGCCACGCATGGTGAGAGAAAACATGAGCGCCTGATGAGAGTTTGTGGTAACTGCGCCGCAGTAAGAGATGTGATGCTCAAACTTTCTAGTGATCAGGAAAACACTTCCACTTCTGTATGCCTTCAAAATAAAAGCTCAGAGTGCAGCTCCATCAGTGTGAGAGAGCAGCTCCATCAGCATGAGAGAGCAGCTCCGTCAGTGTGAGAGTGCAGCTCCGTCAGCGTGGGAGCGCAGCTCCGTCAGTGTGAGAGTGCAGCTCCGTTAGCGTGAGAGTGCAGCTCCCTCAGTGTGAGAGTGCAGCTCCGTTAGTGTGAGAGTGCAGCTCCGTCAGTGTGAGAGTGCAGCTCCGTTAGCGTGGGAAAGCAGCTCCATTAGTGTGAGAGTGCAGCTCCATTAGTGTGAGAGTGCAGCTCCGTCAGTGTGAGAGTGCAGCTCCATTAGCGTGGGAAAGCAGCTCCATTAGTGTGAGAGTGCAACCTGGGAGTGCAGCTACGTTAACGTGAGAGTGCAGATACTTCTCTCCACATCCACACATTAAACAACAGAGCTAATAATAAAAATAATTTATACTTTATTAATCCTGCGAGGGGAAATTCGGTTTACAGCGTACACCTAAATCCCCTGTGACTCACACACACACACACACACACACACACACACACACACACACACACACACACAGTGTGCTTTTACCTGGGTTATAGCATTGACCTTTGTCTGGATAAGCATCATGGAAGAAAAGAAATGAGAAAATAACAAAAGATGAAAAAATTATGAAAAAGATGATGAAATGAAATCAAACAAATGACAGGACTGTGTGTGTGTGTGTGTGTGTGTGTGTGTGTGTGTGTGTGTGTGTGTGTGTGTGTGTTCGCGTCTCACTCTGCAGCCTCCTGCTGCTCGGTGGGTCGTCAGGCTGCAGTCCTCTCCTCTGCAGGTAGGGGGAGGCTTTGGGCAGTGGCAGAGAGGAAACGTCATGAAGCTGAAGTTTGTACCAGTGAGGCTGATCGTCTAACAGAGCATGCTCCAACTCTATCAGCACCTACAGAGAGAGAGAGAGTGAGAGAGATGTTCTCCATGTGTTCTCTCTGTGTGTGTTCTCTGTGTGTTCTGCATGGGTTCTCTACGTGTTCTCTGTATGTTCTCTCTGTGTGTCCTCTTTATGTTCTCTGTATGTTCTCTCTGTGATCTCTCTGTGTTCTCTGTATGTTCTCTGTGTGTTCTGCATGGGTTCTCTGCGTGTTCCCACCTCTCCCATGAATTCGCTTTCCTCCTCGCGGACTCTGGCCTGGTCCCAGACTGTCAGTTCTAACATCCTTTCTCTGAACTCCCGCTGATGGACCGGAGAGTACATGAAGGTCTGGTTCCACCGAGGTTCAACTGACTTTTTCACTGTCTTTGTTCTCCGCTTACTCTTATCACTGTGGCAAAAAGAGACAAAGTCTGACAACACGGAACCAGACCAGGATAGGTTCGCTGGTTCTTCAGTTACATAGACAAGAAACCAGAGAACGCTGAAAACCCAACCTACACACATGTCCTGAACCAACTAAACCTCGGATTGGTTCCTTACTCACCTTCTGTCTGGCAGGAAGTAGATCTTGACATAGGGATTCCTTGGTCTGTTGTCCTCACGGACAGGAAGTTCCTTTGCTCCAAGAACAGTGACGATCAGCTGATGACCGACTTTATCGTACCACAGCTTCACCTGGGAGGTGGAGGTTCTAATCAGAACAGCAGCATGGACGATAGAACCTAAACAGCTTTAGATGAGCCACAGAGAACTATAAAGAGCATCTACAGCCTACAGAAGGGCAGAGGAACCTGAGACAACAGGGAGAAAACCCTTTACCCATAGACCAATACAGAACCTATACCTAGCACCAGGGGCATTACAATACAAAGTAGAACCTTATAAACCTGTGGCAGAACTCTTAGAATGGAACAGCCACACAGAACAGTTGCTGTACCTAAAGAGCATCAGAAGAACCCCACAGAACATAGAAACAACCCTACACCACATACAACAAACACACAGAGAACACCCTCAACCCAGCAGACAAGGACAGAACCCTTAAAGAGCTGAGGAAGGCTGAAGCAGAACAGAAGCTCAGTCCTTCACAGGACTACCAGAACCATGTAGAACATGAGTTGAAACATTAAGATTAGCGGCTGAGATTGATTAAACACCAAAAAGTAATCTACAGAACTGAAGTAGAACTGCAAAGAACAGAAGCAGAAAAATTAACAATGGTGGAGCCATGCAGAATAGAACTACACAGAACAGATGGGGAACCCCGGAGATCTCTGCAGACATAAAGGGTTCTACTGCTCTATGTTTATGTAACAGCTCTTTACTGACAACCAGGGCTTTAACTAAACATTTGACTTAACTAACAACTAGAACTAAAAGCAGAGAGAACAAAGACAGGAGGACAGACAGAAATCTCACTCCTCCTTACATCTACAGTTACCTGAATTCTGGGCACCAGAGTACGCCTGTTCACAGTCTGAAACAAACACGTTATCATGGAAACACCTGTTAAAACAGAGTTGGCTGTTGGGAGTGCTATGTGGTGGTGCATTGCATGCTGGATAACTTACAGAGACTTGTCCAGACAGAGCGCTGGGGCTCATGGGAGAAGTGACAGAGATTGATGGACCAACTTTCTGAGAGTCGAAGGAACTGGAACCTGAACACAACATGGAGAACATTTCTCATTCTACATCCTGTGTTTATATTTTTAAAGGTGTGTGAGGAGATGGTTTATGGATTCAACAGTTTAAACTAATTTCAACATGAGGCAAAGACATCAAATACATCTGTTTGTACAATATCAAGATTTAAATAATGGTCTTCAATGGCTGAAGAAACCAGAAGATTAACTCATTGGTGGTTTGTGTCTCTATAGTGGTTGTGTCTCTCTGTGGTGGTTTGTGTCTCTCTGTAGTTGTTTGTGTCTCTGTGGTGGTTTGTGTCTCTCTGTAGTGGTTTGAGTCTCTCTCTAGTGGTTTGTGTCTCTGTGGTGGTTTATGTCTGTATGTGGTGGTTTGTCTCTCTCTAGTGGTTTGTGTCTCTCTGTAGTGGTTTGTGTCTCTATGTAGTGGTTTGTGTCTCTCTCTAGTGGTTTGTGTCTCTGTAGTGGTTTGTGTCTCTTTCTAGTGGTTTGAGTCTCTCTCTAGTGGTTTGTGTCTCTCTCTAGTTGTTTATGTCTCTCTCTAGTGGTTTGTGTCTCTGTGGTGGTTTATGTCTGTATGTGGTGGTTTGTGTCTCTGTGGTGGTTTGTGTCTCTGTGGTGGTTTGTGTCTCTGTGGCGGTTTGTGTCTCTCTGTAGTGGTTTGTGTCTGTTGTGGTTTGTGTCTCTGTAGTGGTTTGTGTCTCTCTGTAGTGGTTTGTGTCTCTGTAGTGGTTTGTGTCTGTTGTGGTTTGTGTCTCTCTCTATGGGGGTTTGGGTCTCTATTTTGTTATAATATTTGAATGAACTCACTGGAGTCCAGGGCAATGACGGTGCTGTCTGCAGCTCTTGATATCTCTCTGTGGACAGAACAATCACAAACAGGAGTCAGAACAGAAACGTCTTCAGTTGTCAAATCAGTGTAAACACTTGTGTTTCTTGTGTTTGAAATGTACAAGCCCATCTCCTTCAATGTTGGGACGTCATGTAAAATGTCAATGAAAACAGAATGTGTTATTTGAAACCATGAAACCAGCGAACCATGAAACCATATTTCATTCAAAATATCACAAACACAATTGATCAAATGTTTAGACTGAGAACTTTCCCCAGGGGTTAAAGAACAAACACACACAGGTATGAAATTGTGTGATGTTTAACCTACAATGAGACTCAAAGTGAATCAGACCCTCGACATTCTTATTAATAAAATCAAAGTGGTTACATTTCACTTGTATTTTAACAGTGTGGCTTCTCTTTCATTGGCTTGCACTGATCATGTGACATTCCATCTCCTGTGACCCACCCGATTGGTCGGGACACCACTAGTTCCACCTGTGGTTCTTGTTTGGACTCCAGGATGATGTGGTACACTTCATTAAACGTGGCTCCCTGAAGAAGCCGACCGTTCCACTCCAGAACCTGATCACCTGTGAACAGAGAGGGTCCTGTGAGAACGACTGCGTTCTGATGGGAATGTCAAACGGAACAGAGGAATAGGACTTTCAACTGTCAGTGACAGAAGTTAGCTTAGCACAACAAAATCTGTGTGTGTGTTTACCTGGTCTCAGGTGTCCCACAGTGTCGGCCAGACTTCCTCTCTTCACCTTCGTGATGAACGCACAGAGACGACCCGACTCTGTCATCTTCCCCCCGACCACCTAAAACCATGAGGCAAGAACAGAGTGGGTGTGTCACAAACAGACGAAGGAGAAGAAGAAAGATGGATTAGAGATAGACAGATGGATGGGCAGGATGGATGGATGGATAGGCGGACAGATGGATGGATGGATGGATGGATGGATGGATGATGGATGGATGATGGATGGATTGTATCACCTTGAGTCCTAGCAGCGCTCCAGTGTCCGCAGGAATAGTCCCGTCCTTCATCCTCTTATTTAACAGAATTCGTCCAATCAGACGCTCTCCATCCTTGGACGGTTGCCATGACACTGGATGCTGAACAATGGTTAACACAGGGACTTTTAGGAACTCACAACAACAAGCAACAAAAGTTCAGTCAAGTCAGCTGATTGAAATAAGCAAACTTCACTGGAAGGTGGGGGTAGATGGAGGGGGCTGGGCTTAGTCCTACCATGGAAATAGGTGCAGCCTCACTCTGCCAGGTACCATGATCCCACCATTGGCTGTCCATGTCTCCTAGCAACACAACACCCAGAAAAAACAAGTAAAAGGTTAGAGGTCATAAAATCTCCAAATAGTTTTCCTATCAAAGTGTTCTTCAACCAAAAATGATGGAGTGAGAACAGTATTTTTCCTAACCCAAGATGCACATGAACAGTAGTTGGCAGTGTAGGGGCAGAGAGGATGTGACAGAGTGAACACAGCAGCAGGAACAACAAAGACAGAAATATTTAATGACAAACTGATAAACCAAATCTGTCATTCTCTACATTTGAACAATGTGTCATCGTCTCTGCACAGTGAAAAACAACGAGCTCAGTGAGGACACAGGCTCAGAGAGGAAACAACACAAGCTCAGTGAGGACACTGGCTCAGAGAGGAAAAAACACAAGCTCAGTGAGGACACGGGCTCAGAGAGGAAACAACACCAGCTCAGTGAGGACACAGGCTCAATGAGGACAGGACATGAGCTGAGTGAGGACACAAGCTGAGTGAGGACACGACATGAGCTCAGTGAAGACACGACATGAGCTCAGTGAGGACACGACATGAGCTCAGTGAGGACATGAGCTCAGTGAGGACACAAGCTCAGTGAGGACACGACATGAGCTCAGTGAGGACACGACATGAGCTCAGTGAGGACATGAGCTCAGTGAGGACACAAGCTCAGTGAGGACACGACATGAGCTCAGTGAGGACATGAGCTCAGTGAGGACACAAGCTCAGTGAGGACACGACATGAGCTCAGTGAGGACACGACATGAGCTCAGTGAGGACACGACATGAGCTCAGTGAGGACACGACACGACATGAGCTCAGTGAGGACACAAGCTCAGTGAGGACACAAGCTCAGTGAGGACACGACATGAGCTCAGTGAGGACACAACATGAGCTCAGTGAGGACACAAGCTCAGTGAGGACACGACATGAGCTCAGTGAGGACACGACATGAGCTCAGTGAGGACACCAGCTCAGTGAGGACACCAGCTTAGTGAGGACACGACATGAGCTCAGTGTTTATACCTGCGTACCTTCTAGGATGGACAATCCGATTGAGTATACAGGTCACTGTGATGAGTAAGGGGTCAACAGCCAGAAACAAATCTGAAGGCTCAGTGATACACGGTGTCCAATGACTGTAAACACTTGGCTGAGGCAACCGTACATTTCCTCCTCCAGTAACACACGTAGAGCACATACACGTACATAAACATGTTTACAACTCAGCCAGCTGTGAATGTGAACACAACGTTGGAAACAAAGTGAACCTAGACCTGAGAGCGGCTCTGAACAGAAGTACTCACAGGTCTGTGTGGAGGCCATGAAGAAGAGGAACGAGGATGAGGCTTCAGGCGAGGAAGAGGAGAAGGAAGAAGAAGAAGAAGTGACGCTCCTGTCTCCTCCCAGAGTCTTTGGGTGCTGTCTGCCCTGAGCCCTGCCTGCAGGATGCAGAGCAGTTCATGCCTGTCTGTAATCACATTAACTGAGTCTGGACACCTGCCTCAGTGATCCAGAGTTAGCATGAAGCTAAATTAATTAGTCAGTCTGTCAATTAATCTGGATTTCAGGTAGCTACTCTGGACTTCAGATACTTATCTGGACATCAGATACTTCTCTGGACTTCAATTAACTTCCGTTAGCTACTCTGGACTTCAGTTAGCTTCTCTGGACTTCAGTTAGCTTCTCTGGACTTCAGTTAGCTTCTCTGGACTTCAGTTAGCTTCTCTGGAATTCAGAAACCTTCACTGGACTTAACTATGTTTTTTGGACTTCAGTATGCTTCTCTGGACTTCAGAAAGTTTCTCTGGACGTCAGTAAGCTACTCTGGACTTCAGAAAGCTACTCTGGACTTCAGAAAGTTTCTCTGGATGTCAGTAAGCTTCTCTGGACTTCAGTTAGTTTCTCTGGACTCCAGAAAGCTTCTCTGGGCTTCAGTAAGCTTCTCTGGACTTCAGAAAGCTTCTCTGGACTTCAGTTAGTTTCTCTGGACTTCAGAAAGCTACTCTGGAATTCAGAAAGCTTCTCTGGACTTCAGTAAGCTTCTCTGGACTTCAGTAAGCTTCTCTGGACTTCAGTCAGTTTCTCTGGACTTCAGAAAGCTACTCTGGACTTCAGTTAGTTTCTCTGGACTTCAGTTAGTTTCTCTGGACTTCAGTTAGCTTCTCTGGACTTCAGTTAGCTTCTCTGGACTTCAGTTAGCTTCTCTGGACTTCAGTTAGCTTCTCTGGAATTCAGAAACCTTCACTGGACTTAACTATGTTTTTTGGACTTCAGTATGCTTCTCTGGACTTCAGAAAGTTTCTCTGGACGTCAGTAAGCTACTCTGGACTTCAGAAAGTTTCTCTGGATGTCAGTAAGCTTCTCTGGACTTCAGTTAGTTTCTCTGGACTCCAGAAAGCTTCTCTGGGCTTCAGTAAGCTTCTCTGGACTTCAGAAAGCTTCTCTGGACTTCAGTTAGTTTCTCTGGACTTCAGTAAGCTTCTCTGGACTTCAGTCAGTTTCTCTGGACTTCAGAAAGCTACTCTGGACTTCAGTTAGTTTCTCTGGACTTCAGAAAGCTACTCTGGAATTCAGAAAGCTTCTCTGGACTTCAGTAAGCTTCTCTGGACTTCAGTCAGTTTCTCTGGACTTCAGAAAGCTTCTCTGGACTTCAGTTAGTTTCTCTGGACTTCAGTAAGCGTCTCTGGACTTCAGTAAGCTTCTCTGGACTTCAGTTAGCTTCGCTCTCACTGCAGACTGTTGTTAACATGTTCTTTAACCTAGCACGTAGGCAGTGTGAAGGTAAAGTTGCACCCTGAGTGCTAAATGAGTAAACTTGTTGCTGGCAGATGTTTGCCAGCTGTTGGATTTATCTCGCTCCTCTTCCTCGCCCTGCAGATGATCACATAATGCAGTGAGCCGGGTTATCCTCTGGGGAGCAAGCTCTCTGCAGACCCCTCCCCACCAACTGTGAACACATGTTGTCTGGTTGTCCTGTTGGTCAACAGTTGTATTGCCTCCAGTTGTCTCTGCTTCTATTCCTGTAAATCTGCAGTGACTCCTGAGGCGGGCTGATAATCCACTCTCCTCTTTTAATCCAATTGAACACAAACAGAGATTCAAGGTGTTCACTTCTTTACTGGACCTGGTAAATACACACACTCTCCAGGACCTTGGAATACCCAGGGTTCTCCATGACTGTCTTCAGGATCCCCCAGGACTAGGCCTGTCAAGTTTGGAGTCTGTGAAGGTCCCCCTGGTCTGTTTCTTTAGGCGTGTTCAGGACGGCAGCAGCAGAGACTCTGAGCCACTCCGTTACCTCCAGACCTGAGAGGGGGAGACAGCAACTCTCTCAACCAATCAGAGCTCATTACCACTGAGCATGTGACTTCTGCTCCAATGAAACGAAGGCAGCAGATTATCTCGTCAGCAAGATGTCTGATGATCTGAGAGAGCAAGGCAACTTTCACACATGCAGCAACTCTAACGGAGAACCTGCAGAGAACCACTCAGGAACCCTGGTCGTCATGACACCAGACTTTGAATCTTTGATATGATTCCAGTTCAAATCAAACAACATAGATACCTGTATGTTACCACAGCAAACACCTGATGTTTGGTCATTTCTTCTTTTTAATGATAAAAAATAGCAGACAAACTCCTGCACATCGTCTAAATTGCACAAATACATTGGCAACGTTTCAGTATGTTTTTGTGAAACTTAGACAGAACAACAGAACAAAGATTGAGAACAGCTGAGGAACTCTCTGTTTCAGTACGATGTTCTATGAGGGTTCTAGGAGGAACCCTCTGGTGTCTGTTGGGAGAACTGCAGGTGAATGTTGTTGCTGTGGAGATGAACCCAGAGTTCAGCTGTAAGAAGATAAGCATGCTGAGCTTATTACTGTCAGAGAACTCTCTCTCTCTCTCTCTCTCTTACTGTCAGACACTGTGTGGTTCTGCTCCAGTACAAACATGTTCACACGTTCTGGAGGGATGAAGTGTGCACTTCAGGTTCCCACATTTTCACCTAAACAGAACTTCAGAACCAAGAAATCTCTGGAAGGTTCCTCTTGTTAAAATCCCTTTGTTCCAACCAGCAGGGGGCATAACCACAAAGTCTGAACTGTAAATGACAGATATTTCAATGAAGAATACAAACTGCTGCTCATGTTTTCAGTCTAAATGTTGTGATAAAAATGTTTTTATGATATCAAAAATGTTGTTTAATTATAATTTATACAAAACATGTTTTTCATATAAATTAAATACATGAAAAAAGATCTGGTAGCCCGTAATTGTTGTTTTTTTCAGCCCTGTGTCATGTCTTCAGGCTAACTCACATGCTAACGTGCTGACTCACAGGTGAATAAGGTTCAGTCTAACCCTGAGCTCTGAGGTGATTCACCCTCAGGTGGGGAACTCAGAGTTTCTGCTTCCAGATCAGCTGATTTGAGTTCAGTACGCAACACAAGTACAGAAGGATGAGTTTAATGGAGCCCCGATACTGCGATTCACCATGGCAACAGGTGACAAAAAGAGGTCCTTGTACTTTAGACCTCTGAACTATAAATCCTCATGTGGACATACATGAACAGCTTTATGAAAACTAAAAGTCACACTGTGTTAGAGTATGCGAGAAAACTGCTACTCGAGTCAACGCATTAGTTTGACTGTAGTCTATTTATTTTACTTTTTCTTTTTTTTTTTTAAGATTTATTTTTGGGCTTTTTGTGCCTTTAATGGAGAGATAGGACAGTGGATAGAGTCGGAAATCAGGGAGAGAGAGTGGGGAATGACATGCGGGAAAGAAGTCACAGGTGGGATGTGAACCCGGGCCACCCGCTTGAGACGACAGCCTCCATACATGGGGCGTGCGCACTGACCACTGCGCCACCAGCGCCCCAAATTTATTTTACATTTAATCAGAATGATAATTTTACAGTTGAAAACTGGTGGAATGGTATTGAACCTAAAACTTATTTTTTTATTAGGTTCAATAACTGACTCAGAGCTTTAGTTACCATAGTAACTGACTCAGAGCTTTAGTTACCAAAGTAACTGACTCAGAGAGCTTTAGTTAGCATGTAGCAATCTAGTCTGATGTAGAACTATGTCAGCCTGAAGCTAGCAGTTAGCATGTAGCCACTCACTGGCAGGCTCCTCCCAGCTGGTGTAGTCAGGCGTGGTCACTAGGTCCTCCTCCGAGCTGCTGAAGCTACCAATCACGTACATCTTCCCTGCCCTCTTCCCCCTCTGTGCTGTGCTCTCAGGTTCCATGTGTTGTCGCAATAACAGGCGGGGGGAAGTGGGACTGATATGATTTGCTGTGCGGTCCACAGACAGAGACCTCTGACCTTCATGTCCAACCAATCCCTGAGGCCGATGCTGATGGACAGCTGAGAGGAAAACAAGAAGTAAGACTGAGTATGGGAGAGGGTCTGTTTGGTCGATGGTTCTGTTCCTACCTGTCCGTCCCATGAGTACGTGCTCGGGCTCGCAGGTTGCCAGGGAGACGTCGCTGTGACGGCGTTGGTGCCGGAACCGGCCAACGTGAGCCAACATCCTCATGGTCTCCTCATTCGGCTGCGGCTTCACTGGGTAACGTGCGAGGTTTGGGTCACTACGGTAACGAGCCTGAAACTCCTCCTCCTTCTGCCGCCGCCACTCATGTTCTTCCTGAACCTTGTCCTGACAGGGAGATGGGGGGGGTTATTTAATACGTTTTGTATTTTATAAAACTAACATTAAAATGTTAGCTCAACATGCTGCAACATGCTGTGCTAACTGTAAGCACATTTTTATGTTTTATTGAAAAGGGTTAGGGATTTAAACAAAACTTTATTTACACAACAATCTAAATTAAATATACTAAAAAACAAACAAATTAATAAATCAACTCACCTGTTTAGTCATGCTCACCTGTGAGTACCAGCGGCCTCGTTCATCCCTCAGTGGAGCAGCTAGCCGCTCGTTTTCTCTATTACCATGGTAATCATGGTGTGAGCAAGCGCAACGCTCCAGACTTTGATCAGAGGGCGAGCGATGCATCCCACCTCCCCCACCATTGTCACACCACTTCCTGTCAATCACAGGGAAAGGACCAATCAGAAAGGAAGAAAGAAGCTGTTGTTAGCCTGTGTGTTTTTAGCCTGTGCTAGCCTGTTTATTGTTAGCCAGTGTTGTGTATTAAAAAAACAAGTCAAAGTCTGTGTGTGTCTGTCTGCTCATTGTCTAAGCTTTGTGTTGTCAGCTTTTGTTTCTGTTTTTTGTCTGTTGTATGTGTGTGTGTGTGTGTGTGTGTGTGTGTGTGTGTGTGTGTGTGTGTGTGTGTTTGTGTGTGTGTGGGTTCTTTATTTAGCAGCAACAGTAAACCCCACTGAGCTGCAGGATTATTAATCTGTTAATCTGGTAACAGTGGTAACACACAAACAAACACACACACACACACACACACATACACACACACTCTGTAATAAACAAATATCCAAACTAATTATGGTTCCTACAACTGATCAAGTCATTTCCTGTTCCTTGACTGACCAATCAGAGGCTCCGTTGCTCAGAGACCCCTGAGGTGATGTGTGGGGAACCCCTTGTGAGTTATGGTTGACGGACAGCATCTCCCCTGATCGAGTGAGAATATCCTGCTTCTTCCTGCAGACGTTACACACCCACATCATCTGCAACACACACACACACACACACAGGCCTCAAACACATTTACGGTTGTAGTTATTAATAACAACAAACAGGACCTGTAGTCTTATGCAACGTCACAGTGACAGGGCTGCACACAGGGGGCGCTCTTGAGCTGTTGTGGGTGGGTTTGTTGCCTTTCTCAAGGGCACCTTGGCAGCGCTCAGGAAGTTTATCAGGCACCTCTCCAGGTACCAGACCATCTTCCAGGCTTGGTCCATATCAGGACTCAGGGTGCACTCACACTAGGCAATCCTAAGCACGAGCAAGTCCTGAAGATCTGATATCTACTTCACCATTCAGGAACGCACTACGTCTGTTTATGAACACGTAACACACACAAACTGACCTTATTGGCTCTCAGAAGAACACGACCCCCACAGCGGGCGCAGAAGCGGCTTTGACAGTAGCAGCAGACGCGTCCGCAGCCATCAGCAAACTTTGTCTTACAACAGATGCCACAGGTGGGAGGCTCCGCCTTCACTGTCTGTTTCACCTGGGGCTCCTCCCCCAGCTTCCTCACCTGGTCCTTGTACAGCTCGAATTGCTGATGTAACTTCCTGTGAGGGGTCAGAGGTCATCTAGTAACATACAGGATGGGCCATTCTCAAACCACTCCCTACACACTTCCACTCTGTTTGTACGGTCATTGGAGGGTCCCCCACACTGAGTGCAGTCCAATACAACAGGGGGAGGCAGAAAGGGAGGGCCTTATTAAACCTCTGAGTATGAAGTGGGAAGGGCTTATTGAACCTCTAAGTATGAAGTGGGAGGGGTTCCATCAGTACACTCTGACTGACGAGTGGTTTGCTTCCTGGTTTCTTGTGTTTCATGCTCGGATCACAGACATAAATCAGCAAAGTTTTTCCAGGGCAAAAACTACAAAGTGAGTTCAAACAAACAGAGTGGCATGGAGACACTAAACATTCATATGAAGATATAATTCATAAGAAGATATTCATAATTTAACATCTCATAAACACAACTCAAAGGCTCCGCTGTTTTTTTTAGTCTCTGTTGAAGGATGAAGGATGATATCAGTTCAAAATAATAATTCACTACGGACTATATGTATATATATATATAAATAAATATATATATATATGTTATTATACGGGACACAAGGCTCTCTCTCCCTCCTCCCCCCTCTTCATCAGCTCCCTCCACCATCAAGAGATCTGATTGGTCAGTGGGCAGAGAGTTCCACACGTTGATCTCTTATCTCCAACATAACCTGGAGCAGGTTAGGTGTGCAGCATAGGTTTCCATGGCGATATACCAAGGTAACAAGTGAACCACCTAACCACCCAGAGTTAACCCTGAAGTGACCTCTAACACCAAATCCTGCTTCTTAGTCCAGACCCCAGGTGTTTTAACCTACTACAGGTAAGCTTTATTATTATTTTGATGCATCATTGTCTGCTCTGGTCTTTACTCACGTCTGTGATGGCTCTTCATTTGGACTTTTAACCTGCAGGACCTCAGACACGTTGGTGGCAACATTACTGACCAACTGACTGAACCCCGAAAAAGGATTCCACCTGTCCAGGTAACAAAGACAGTCAGCTGACAGGAAGAACACTCACTCAGGGAGTTAGGGATACAGGAAGTAGTTGAGGGAGGACTGTTGGCTCAGTAACGGAAATGTTTGGGTGATGGAAGGTTCCTCACTGAGTGAAATGACCCGAAGCATTTCAGTGATAAGAGCCGTTTGAATTCTCTAATAGCTAAGGAAAAATGCTTCCTTTATAACCTCCTTTAGGATACACTGGACCATCCTTTACCAAAGGAGATGAGATATGCTGTCCCACAATTCCTTACAGCCGCAACATTTAAAGCAAGTAGCGCATCCGACCGTTCACAAAAACTAACGATGATCGTAAAGGGACACAGATCATATAAGGGACATTTTTAGCCAGATGATGTTTTATTCAACATATTTAATTCTCTTAAGAATCCTTTGTGCAGTTCTACATTTGTATAAAACATTCTGTATATCTTTCATAAATGTAAAAATGAATTTCATCCAATCATATTTATTCTGATGTTGATTTCTGAGTGGACAGGAAGGTGATGCTTTCACTTTTCTTACTCGGAGCCTGGTAGCCTATATGCCTTTTATTTCACTTCCTCGTGGTTATTAGGATTATTTCACCAGTAAGAAGGCACAGGGAAAAGTTTTTTAGATTATCTTTTTGTAGTCCATTTTCAGAACATTGTAGTTTCACCACGGCAGACCCACGCCATCAACCTCCGCCGACCTGTCACATTTAATGACGTGGCCTAGTGGAAATGTGGTCGGATTGTCAGAGCAACGCGATCGCCTTTCCCTAAATCCTTTATGAATTCTCCTAATATCTTTCCTTAACCTCATAACATTTTCCCCGGGGTTAAGGTGAAGAGGATAGTGAAAGGGGATTGGAGGGATCCAGATGCACCCTTTGATTACGGTTTGAGAAACAAGAGCAGGACAGGTGCACTATGGGAAATGTTGTTCTTTTAGTACTCACAAGCTGGACGGAGGATCTGAGTCTGTATGATCCCTGTAGACACATTAGGAAGATGATGATGATGATGATGATGATGATGATGATGATGATGGTGAAGATGATGATGGTGATGATGATGGTGAAGATGATGATGGTGATGATGATGGTGGTGATGATGGTGAAGATGATGATGGTGAAGATGATGATGATGATGATGATGATGGTGAAGATGATGATGGTGAAGATGATGATGGTGATGATGATGGTGGTGATGGTGATGTTGATGGTGATGATGGTGATGGTGTTGGTGATGATGATGGTGATGATGGTGATGGTGTTGGTGATGATGATGGTGATGATGGTAATGATGATGGTGATGATGATGATGATGATGATGGTGATGATGGTGATGTGTTGGTGATGATGATGGTGATAATGATGATGTGATGGTGATGATGATGATGGTGATGATGATGGTGGTGATGATGGTGAAGATGATGATGGTGAAGATGATGATGATGATGATGATGATGGTGAAGATGATGATGGTGAAGATGATGATGGTGATGATGATGGTGGTGATGGTGATGGTGATGATGGTGATGGTGTTGGTTATGATGATGGTGATGGTGATGATGATGATGTTGATGGTGATGATGGTGATGGTGTTGGTGATGATGATGGTGATAATGATGATGGTGATGATGATGATGATGGTGATGATGGTGATGGTGATGGTGATGGTGATGGTGATGATGGTGATGATGATGATGATGGTGATGGTGATGGTGTTGGTGATGATGATGGTGATAATGATGATGTGATGGTGATGATGATGATGGTGATGATGATGATGATGATGGTGGTTATGGTGATGGTGGTGATGGTGATGGTGTTGGTGATGATGATGGTGATAATGATGATGGTGATGATGATGGTGATGGTGGTTATGGTGATGGTGGTTATGGTGATGATGATGGTGATTATGATGATGTGATGATGGTGATGGTGATGATGATGATGGTGATGATGGTGATGTTGATGTTGATGATGGTGATGATGATGATGATGATGATGATGGTGGTGATGGTGATGGTGTTGGTGATGATGATGGTGATAATGATGATGGTGATGATGATGATGATGATGATGATGATGATGATGATGACGATGATGATGATGATGGTGGTGATGATGATGATGATGATGATGATGATGGTGATGATGATGATGATGATGATGATGATGATGATGGTGATGGTGATGATGATGATGATGATGATGATGATGATGTTGGTGATGATAAAAAAAGGTTGTCAGAACAGAAACATGTCAGTGTTTCTCACACAAAGATGATACCCTAGCCGTCCAGGTATAATAATGTCCGCTCGTGTTTATTTCTGCCCTTAAATTAGTTTTCCATAAAATAGCGGTGTGATCAAGAGAGCGAAAAAGGGAGAAGTCTGGCTGGTACGTTCATCCTATAATGCACCAGCTGATGTGATGTTTCGTGTTACTGAAGCCTCTCATGTCGCCCTTTTAAAGTGCTGGCTGTCGATGCTGACCTGCACTCTCAGTTTATGTTTTGTTTTTTTTAAACGCGTCATCATTGATAAGTGTGATGTGACAACGCTATCGAGTGAAACAGCGTCTGTATCGTACTGC
Source organism: Labrus mixtus (assembly GCF_963584025.1). Lineage (NCBI taxonomy): Eukaryota > Metazoa > Chordata > Actinopteri > Labriformes > Labridae > Labrus > Labrus mixtus. The sequence goes on along the minus strand of NC_083627.1, from coordinate 13,933,522 downwards.
TGATGCATGGACCATGTGGTGTTACAGTCCATTTGGACACTGAGAATCACAGACACATGGACCATGTGGTGTTACAGTCCATTTGGACACTGAGAATCACGGACACATGGACCATGTGGTGTTACAGTCCTGTAGGACACTGAGAATCACAGACACATGGACCATGTGGTGTTACAGTCCTGTAGGACACTGAGAATCACAGACACATGGACCATGTGGTGTTACAGTCCTGTAGGACACTGAGAATCACAGACACATGGAACATGTGGTGTCACAGTCCTGTAGGACACTGAGAATCAAAGACAAATGGACCATGTGGTGTCACAGTCCTGTAGGACACTGAGAATCACAGACACATGGACCATGTGGTGTTACAGTCCTGTAGGACACTGAGAATCACAGACACATGGACCATGTGGTGTTACAGTCCATTTGGACACTGAGAATCACGGACACATGGACCATGTGGTGTTACAGTCCTGTAGGACACTGAGAATCACAGACACAATGACCATATGGTGTAACAGTCCTGTAGGACACTGAGAATCATAGACACATGGACCATGTGGTGTCACAGTCCTGTAGGACACTGAGAATCACAGACACATTGACCATATGGTGTAACAGTCCTGTAGGACACTGAGAATCATAGACACATTGACCATATGGTGTAACAGTCCTGTAGGACACTGAGAATCACAGACACATGGACCATGTGGTGTTACAGTCCATTTGGACACTGAGAATCACAGACACATGGAGCATGTGGTGTTACATTCCATTTGGACACTGAGAATCACTGACACATGGACCGCGTGGTGTTACAGTCCATTTGGACACTGAGAATCACAGACACATGGACCATGTGGTGTTACAGTCCTGTAGGACACTGGGAATCACAGACACATGGAGCATGTGGTGTCACAGTCCTGTAGGACACTGACAATCACAGACACATGGACCATATGGTGTTACAGTCCTGTAGGACACTGAGAACCACAGACACATGGACCGTGTGTTGTTACAGTCCATTTGGACACTGAGAATCACAGACACATTGACCAAGTGGTGTTACAGTCCTGTAGGACACTGAGAATCACAGACACATTGACCATATGGTGTCACAGTCCTGTAGGACACTGAGAATCACAGACACAAGGACCAAGTGGTGTTACAGTCCATTTGAACACTGAGAATCACGGACACATGGACCATGTGGTGTTACAGTCCATTTGGACACTGAGAATCACAGACACATGGAGCATGTGGTGTTACAGTCCTGTAGGACACTGAGAATCACATACAGACTGACCATATGGTGTAACAGTCCTGTAGGACACTGAGAATCACAGACACATGGACCATGTGGTGTTACAGTCCTGTAGGACACTGAGAATCACAGACACATTGACCATATGGTGTAACAGTCCTGTAGGACACTGAGAATCACAGACACATGGACCATGTGGTGTTACAGTCCTGTAGGACACTGAGAATCACATACAGACTGACCATATGGTGTAACAGTCCTGTAGGACACTGAGAATCACAGACACATGGACCATGTGGTGTCACAGTCCTGTAGGACACTGAGAATCACAGACACATTGACCATATGGTGTAACAGTCCTGTAGGACACTGAGAATCACAGACACATGGACCATGTGGTGTAACAGTCCTGTAGGACACTGAGAATCACAGACACAATGACCATATGGTGTAACAGTCCTGTAGGACACTGAGAATCACAGACACATGGTCCATGTGGTGTTACAGTCCATTTGGACACTGACAATCACAGACACATGGACCATGTGGTGTTACAGTCCTGTAGGACACTGACAATCACAGACACACGGACCATGTGGTGTTACAGTCCTGTAGGACACTGACAATCACAGACACATGGACCATGTGGTGTTACAGTCCTGTAGGACACTGGGAATCACAGACACATGGACCATGTGGTGTCACAGTCTTGTAGGACAATGAGAATCATAGACACATGGACCATGTGGTGTCAAAGTCCTGTAGGACACTGAGATTCACAGACACATGGACCATGTGGTGTAACAGTCCTGTAGGACACTGACAATCACAGACACATGGACCATGTGGTGTCACAGTCTTGTAGGACAATGAGAATCACAGACACATGGACCATGTGGTGTCACAGTCCTGTAGGACACTGAGATTCACAGACACATGGACCATGTGGTGTAACAGTCCTGTAGGACACTGAGAATCACAGACACATGAACCATGTGGTGTTACAGTCCTGTAGGACACTGACAATCACAGACACATGGACCATGTGGTGTTACAGTCCTGTAGGACACTAACAATCACAGACACACGGACCATGTGGTGTTACAGTCCATTTGGACACTGACAATCACAGACACATGGACCATGTGGTGTTACAGTCCTGTAGGACACTGGGAATCACAGACACATGGATTATATGGTGTCACAGTCCTGTAGGACACTAAGAATCACAGACACATGGACCATGTGGTGTCACAGTCTTGTAGGACACTGAGAATCACAGACACATGGACCATGTGGTGTTACAGTCCTGTAGGACACTGACAATCACAGACACACGGACCATGTGGTGTTACAGTCCATTTGGACACTGACAATCACAGACACATGGACCATGTGGTGTTACAGTCCTGTAGGACACTGGGAATCACAGACACATGGATCATATGGTGTCACAGTCCTGTAGGACACTGAGAATCACAGACACATGGACCATGTGGTGTTACAGTCCATTTGGACACTGAGAATCACAGACACATGGAGCATGTGGTGTTACAGTCCTGTAGGACACTGAGAATCACAGACACGTGCACGTTTGTTTTGTCTTCTGGCGTATATATTCTCTGTGGTCTCTCCAGGACAACAGATGGGCCATCATATGAATAACAATAGGGGCCTTATGATTATCAGATGGTAAACACAATTTCCTCTGTGTTCTTTGTATTGATCTCTAGAGAGTTAGCATCACTCCGCTCGACCACTTTGTTCTCAGCCTATTGGTGCAGCCCGGGGTCGTCAGAGTTACTGAACTTCAGATATCAGAGCTGTATCGTCAGAATACTTCAGAACTATTTTCTGCATGTAAACAGCAATCATCTGCTGAACTCACACAACCCAGGAGCCCCAACACTAGAGGTGATGGCAGATGAGAGGGTTTTTTTCACTTTGACAAACTGGACTCAAGCAAACCAAAGAGTCAAACAAGGATTCAGTTCTTCGATAATAGAAAGGTGGATGGCTGCAATGGGTCAAAAAAATGTCCTGATGAGAAATTAGTTGAGTCGAAGCACGTAGACACATCAGTGTTTAATAAAGGACTTTTCTCCACAGTGAACTTGGTTTGTAATCAGGACAGTTGTTTCTTTATTAGCTAGGGATTGAGTTGTTGTGGAATAATTTGTGCGTATATTTGTGCTAGGCTGAGCTTGGTTACTGACCGACCATCCAACAAGTCTGAGCCAGGTCTGGTTCAATGAGGGTGCCAGAGGACGCATTACACCCTCAACTGAATGGACGCAAAAAAATAACAATATATATATATAAAAAAAGTAATCAAGGTTTTCAGTCGACAACAGTGACTCAGACGGTGGTTATTATGTCCATGATCTGATGGTCATGACATGTGTGCGTGACCTGTCTGTTCATAACACCTATGCTGTATTTCGTGGCTGTTGCCAGTCACAGTCATTGTCATAATCACCTGAAGAAAGAAGACCCGGCTGCACTACAGAGTGTGTGTATTACCAGCATGTTTACACACACACACACACACACACACACACACACACACACACACACACACACACACACAAGCACACACACACACACACACACACACACACACACACACACACACACACACACACACACTGTTCTTACTTCAGCATGCTCTGCTCTTTCTCCTCCTCCTTCTTTTGTCTCTCCATCACTGACTGGATGATCCGCCGCTCCTCCTCCGTCAGGTGGCTCAGGTCGGGACCTGGACCGCGACCAGGGCCAGGACCGGGGCCGGGGCCGGGACCAGGACCAGGACCAGGACCAGGACCAGAGCCAGGACCAGGACCAGGCCTTGGGGGCAGTGCAGACATGCTGACTGGGAGTGAGACAGAGACCAATCAGTGATTTTACAGCCTCTATATGTGACCCTCCACTGTGTCATAATAATAATAATACAAATAATAAGTGTGGATGAAAAGAGCGGCTCTACGTGCATCTATGTGGCCGATCTGCAGCCTCGAGCAGCGGACACAGCAGCGGTCAGAGAACCGCTCTGTCTGCGGTCAACACAACATCTACACAGACATACACCTGTTTATCACTGCATCCATCCATCCAACCATCCATCCATCCATCGATCCGTAACTCACAGACCGGCGCAGCGGCGTCCTCTCGCCTCCTCACGCCGCAGTCATGTCGCCTTCTCCGGGATTCAGCGGCGGCTCCGCGTCCCGGCAGCAGCTCTCATCCTTCCCGGCGCTCAGGCCCTCCTGCTCGGCCTGCTGGTGTCGCGGGTCTCGTTGCGGGTCTTCGGTGATTCAGGGTGATAAATGACTGAGCGGCAGAGGAGAGGAGAGAATAATGATAGCCTCCATAGGCTGAGGTGGAAAGGGGCGGGGCTGCGGTGTGACGGAGTTACGCACAACAAAGATCAGCTGCTGTCATGGGGGGGGGGCTGCAGCCAAAGATACACACACACACACACACACACACACACACACACACACACACACACACACACACACACACACACACACACACACACACACACACACACACGAAGCTGTAGTACTAGAAGGATTAAAGTATTTATAGTACAGTTACAGTATTTATACCACACACACACACACACACACACACACACACACACACACACACACACACACACCTGTTCTCAGATCACCTGGACGGATGTTAGAGGTGTAAACAGGGACTCTGTGAAGGGTCATATTCCAATAACGTAGTTGTCCTGCAGGGGGCGTAGACTGCTCTCCACTAAGACCTCAGCCTGGACTGGGTCCCTGACTACAGTCGCAGGACTGCAAGAAAAGAGATGGGCCACCTACACTAAAGTCTGCACCCCTTGATACTGAAGCCAGCGCCTCAGAGTCTGACACCCTTCCCCCCATGCTGTCATGTGTTAGCTGGTCATTATTTAATGTGCCGATCCCTGAACCCTGGACCCTGAGAGGACTGGCGCAGAGACTGAGAGCCTTGAGGTGAACACATGTGATCCACCTGTAGACCTGTACCTGACTGAACACATTGTCTATCTTAGCATGTTGCTAAGCTCGGACTGTCATGATGAACGAAATGTCTCCATGAGCCACCCCTGAGACCTGAGAATGAGGGACAGTCTGTCTGGTTATGGAATCCTGAGTCAGTAGCTGTGTCTTACTCGCACCTTTATAACACCATCACCATGACAACCATGTTTTACAGAGGACGCCACAACCAACCAGAGCTAGGCGTGACATTTAATGAGACACACTGGAGTGCTTTCACTCTTCTTCTGCTGGTTTAAAGTAAACTGATTATCATTGGAGGAGAGCAGTGTGATGTCATCATCTGGTCATGTGACTGGTAGAGCAGAGTAAGAGGATCAGTGTTTCCTGTTTTTACTCTTACAGACAGAGGGAGAGCGGAGGAGTGTGAGCAGACGACTGACTGACTGACAGATGAGGCTGGATGTGTGTGTGCTGTTTCTGCTGCTGATCGGCTGCGTGTGTCTGCAGAGAGTCGACTGCAGACTGCCAGACTTCACACCTGCCACACCTCAGCTGCAGGTAGGACAGGTGCATGCTGGGTAGGATAGTTTTTGTGTGAGACTCGTTCAGAGTATCAGTTACACAGAGAGGTTTCTATGCAGACGACACTCACCTGTTTAGTTTGAGGAGAATCTGCAGTAGCTTCAGGAAGCGATCACAACAGAAACAACAAAACAAACAAACAAACAAACGAATGATCATAGAACAGGTGAGAGAGAGAGGAGAACAGGTGAAAGATGAGAACAGGTGAGAGAGAGGAGAACAGGTGAGAGAGGAGAACAGGTGAGAGAGAGGAGAACAGGTGAAAGAGGAGAACAGGTGACAGAGAGGAGAACAGGTGAGAGAGAGGAGAACAGGTGAACAAGGAGAACAGGTGAAAGAGGAGAACAGGTGAGAGAGGAGAACAGGTGAGAGAGAGGAGAACAGGTGAGTGAGGAGAACAAGTGAGAGAGGAGAATAGGAGAGAGAGGAGAACAGGAGAGAGAGGAGAACAGGTAAGAAGGAGAACACTTGTGAGAGACAGGAGAACAGGTGTGAGAAAGAGGAGAATAGGTGAGAGAGGAGAACAGGTGAAAGAGGAGAACAGGTGAGAGGGGAGAACAGGAGAGAGAGGAGAACAGGTAAGAATGAGAACAGGTGAGAGAGGAGAACAGGTGAGAGAGAGGAGAACAGGTGAGAGAGGGGAACAGGTGAGAGAGGAGAACAGGTAAGAAGGAGAACAGGTGAGAGAGGAGAACAGGTGAAAGAGGAGAACAGGTGAGAGACAGGAGAACAGGTGAGAGAGGGGAACAGGTGAGAGAGGAGAACAGGTAAGAAGGAGAACAGGTGAGAGAGGGGAACAGGTGAGAGAGGAGAACAGGTAAGAAGGAGAACAGGTGAGAGAGGAGAACAGGTGAGAGAGGGGAACAGGTGAAAGAGGAGAACAGGTGAGAGAGGAGAACAGGTGAGAGAGAGGAGAACAGTTGTGAGAGATAGGAGAACAGGTGTGAGAAAGAGGAGAACAGGTGAGAGAGGAGAACAGGAGAGAGAGGAGAACAGGTAAGAAGGAGAACAGGTGAGAGAGGAGAACAGGTGAGAGGGGAGAACAGGTAAGAATGAGAACAGGTGAGAGAGGAGAACAGGTGAGAGAGGACAACAGGAGAGAGAGGAGAACAGGTAAGAAGGACAACAGGTGAGAGAGGAGAACAGGTGAGAGGGGAGAACAGGTAAGAAGGACAACAGGAGAGAGAGGAGAACAGGTGTGAGAAAGAGGATAATAGGTGAGAGAGAGGAGAGCAGGTGAGAGGGGAGAACAGGTGAACGAGGAGAACAGGTGAGAGAGAGGAGAACAGGAGAGAGGAGAACAGGTAAGAAGGAGAACAGGTGAGAGAGGAGAACAGGTGAGAGAGGAGAACAGGTGAGAGAGGAGAACAGGTGAGAGAGGGGAACAGGTGAAAGAGGAGAACAGGTGAGAGAGGAGAACAGGTGAGAGAGAGGAGAACAGGTGAGAGAGAGAACAGTTGTGAGAGATAGGAGAACAGGTGTGAGAAAGAGGAGAACAGGTGAGAGAGGAGAACAGGAGAGAGAGGAGAACAGGTAAGAAGGAGAACAGGTGAGAGAGGAGAACAGGTGAGAGGGGAGAACAGGTAAGAATGAGAACAGGTGAGAGAGGAGAACAGGTGAGAGAGGACAACAGGAGAGAGAGGAGAACAGGTAAGAAGGACAACAGGTGAGAGAGGAGAACAGGTGAGAGGGGAGAACAGGTAAGAAGGACAACAGGAGAGAGAGGAGAACAGGTGTGAGAAAGAGGATAATAGGTGAGAGAGAGGAGAACAGGTGAGAGGGGAGAACAGGTGAACGAGGAGAACAGGTGAGAGAGAGGAGAACAGGAGAGAGAGGAGAACAGGTAAGAAGGAGAACAGGTGAGAGAGGAGAACAGGTGAGAGAGGGGAACAGGTGAGAGAGGAGAACAGGTAAGAAGGAGAACAGGTGAGAGAGGAGAACAGGTAAGAAGGAGAACAGGTGAGAGAGGAGAGCAGGTGAGAAAGGAGAACAGGTGAGAGAGAGGAGAACAGGTGAAAGAGGAGAACAGGTGAGAGAGAGGAGAACAGGTGAGAGAGGAGAACAGGTAAGAAGGAGAACAGGTGAGAGAGAGAACAGTTCTGAGGGACAGGAGAACAGGTGTGAGAAAGAGGAGAACAGGTGAGAGGGGAGAACAGGAGAGAGAGGAGAACAGGTAAGAAGGAGAACAGGTGAGAGAGGAGAACAGGTGAGAGAGAGGAGAACAGGTGAGAGGGGAGAACAGGAGAGAGAGGAGAACAGGTAAGAAGGAGAACAGGTGAGAGAGGAGAACAGGTGAGAGGGGAGAACAGGTAAGAAGGAGAACAGGTGAGAGAGGAGAACAGGTGAGAGGGGAGAACAGGTAAGAAGGAGAACAGGTGAGAGAGGAGAACAGGTGAGAGGGGAGAACAGGTAAGAAGGAGAACAGGTGAGAGAGGAGAACAGGTGAGAGAGGACAACAGGAGAGAGAGGAGAACAGGTAAGAAGGAGAACAGGTGAGAGAGAGAACAGTTGTGAGAGACAGGAGAAAAGGTGTGAGAAAGAGGAGAATAGGTGAGAGAGAGGAGAACAGGTGAGAGGGGAGAACAGATGAACGAGGAGAACAGGTGAGAGAGAGGAGAACAGGAGAGAGGGGAGAGCAGGAGAGAGAGGAGAACAGGTAAGCAGGAGAACAGGTGAGAGAGGAGAACATGTGAGAGAGGAGAACAGGTGAGGGAGGAGAACAGGTGAGAGAGAGGAGGACAGGTGAGAGAGAGAGGAGAACATGTGAGAGAGGAGGACAGGTGAGAGAGGAGAACAGGTGAGAGAGAGAGGAGAGCAGGTGAGAAAGGAGAACAGGTGAGAGAGAGGAGAACAGGTGAAAGAGGAGAACAGGTGAGAGAGAGGAGAACAGGTGAGAGAGGAGAACAGGTAAGAAGGAGAACAGGTGAGAGAGAGAACAGTTCTGAGGGACAGGAGAACAGGTGTGAGAAAGAGGAGAACAGGTGAGAGGGGAGAACAGGAGAGAGAGGAGAACAGGTAAGAAGGAGAACAGGTGAGAGAGGAGAACAGGTGAGAGAGAGGAGAAAAGGTGAAAGAGCAGAACAGGTGAGAGAGAGGAGAACAGGTGAGAGGGGAGAACAGGAGAGAGAGGAGAACAGGTAAGAAGGAGAACAGGTGAGAGAGGAGAACAGGTGAGAGGGGAGAACAAGTAAGAAGGAGAACAGGTGAGAGAGGAGAACAGGTGAGAGGGGAGAACAGGTAAGAAGGAGAACAGGTGAGAGAGGAGAACAGGTGAGAGAGGACAACAGGACAGAGAGGAGAACAGGTAAGAAGGAGAACAGGTGAGAGAGAGAACAGTTGTGAGAGACAGGAGAAAAGGTGTGAGAAAGAGGAGAATAGGTGAGAGAGAGGAGAACAGGTGAGAGGGGAGAACAGATGAACGAGGAGAACAGGTGAGAGAGAGGAGAACAGGAGAGAGGGGAGAGCAGGAGAGAGAGGAGAACAGGTAAGCAGGAGAACAGGTGAGAGAGGAGAACATGTGAGAGAGGAGAACAGGTGAGGGAGGAGAACAGGTGAGAGAGAGGAGGACAGGTGAGAGAGAGAGGAGAACATGTGAGAGAGGAGAACAGGTGAGAGAGAGGAGAACAGGTGAGAGAAAGAGGAGAACAGGTGAAAGAGGAGAACAGGTGAGAGAGAGGAGAACAGGTGAGAGAGAGGAGGACAGGTGAGAGAGAGAGGAGAACAGGTGAGAGGGGAGAACAGATGAACGAGGAGAACAGGTGAGAGAGAGGAGAACAGGAGAGAGGGGAGAACAGGAGAGAGAGGAGAACAGGTAAGCAGGAGAACAGGTGAGAGAGGAGAACATGTGAGAGAGGAGAACAGGTGAGAGAGAGAGGAGAACATGTGAGAGAGGAGAACAGGTGAGAGAGAGGAGAACAGGTGAGAGAAAGAGGAGAACAGGTGAAAGAGGAGAACAGGTGAGAGAGAGGAGAACAGGTGAAAGAGGAGAACAGATGAGAGAGAGAGAGGAGAACAGGTGAGAGAGGAGAACATGTGAGAGAGGAGAACAGGTGAGAGAGAGGAGAACAGGTAAGAAGGAGAACAGGTGAGAGAGGAGAACATGTGAGAGAGGAGAACAGGTGAGAGAAATAGGAGAACAGGTGAAAGGGAGGAGAACAGGTGAGAGAGAGGAGGACAGGTGAGAGAGAGAGGAGAACAGGTGAGAGAGGAGAACAGGTAAGAAGGAGAACATGTGAGAGAGGAGAACAGGTGAGAGAGAGGAGAACAGGTGAAAGAGAGGAGAACAGGTGAGAGAGGAGAACAGGTGAGAGAGAGAGGAGAACAGGTGAGAGAGGAGAACAGGTGAGCGAGAGGAGGACAGGTGAGAGAGGAGAACAGGTGAGAGAGAGAGGAGAACAGGTGAGAGAGGGGAACAGGTGAGAGAGAGAGGAGAACAGGTGAGAGAGGAGAACAGGTGAGCGAGAGGAGGACAGGTGAGAGAGGAGAACAGGTGAGAGAGAGAGGAGAACTGGTGAGAGAGGGGAACAGGTGAGAGAGGAGAACAGGTGAGAGAGAGAGGAGAACAGGTGAAAGAGAGGAGAACAGGTGAGAGAGGAGAACAGGTGAGAGAGAGAGGAGAACAGGTGAAAGAGAGGAGAACAGGTGAGAGAGAGAGGAAAACAGGTGAAAGAGAGGAGAACAGGTGAAAGAGAGGAGAACAGGTGAGAGAGGAGAACAGGTGAGAGGGGAGAACAGGTAAGAAGGAGAACAGGTGAGAGAGGAGAACAGGTGAGAGAGGACAACAGGAGAGAGAGGAGAACAGGTAAGAAGGACAACAGGTGAGAGAGGAGAACAGGTGAGAGGGGAGAACAGGTAAGAAGGACAACAGGAGAGAGAGGAGAACAGGTGTGAGAAAGAGGATAATAGGTGAGAGAGAGGAGAGCAGGTGAGAGGGGAGAACAGGTGAACGAGGAGAACAGGTGAGAGAGAGGAGAACAGGAGAGAGAGGAGAACAGGTAAGAAGGAGAACAGGTGAGAGAGGAGAACAGGTGAGAGAGGGGAACAGGTGAGAGAGGAGAACAGGTAAGAAGGAGAACAGGTGAGAGAGGAGAACAGGTAAGAAGGAGAACAGGTGAGAGAGGAGAGCAGGTGAGAAAGGAGAACAGGTGAGAGAGGAGAACAGGTGAGAGAGAGGAGAACAGGTGAAAGAGGAGATCAGGTGAGAGAGAGGAGAACAGGTGAGAGAGGAGAACAGGTAAAAAGGAGAACAGGTGAGAGAGAGAACAGTTCTGAGGGACAGGAGAACAGGTGTGAGAAAGAGGAGAACAGGTGAGAGGGGAGAACAGGAGAGAGAGGAGAACAGGTAAGACGGAGAACAGGTGAGAGAGGAGAACAGGTGAGAGAGAGGAGAAAAGGTGAAAGAGGAGAACAGGTGAGAGAGAGGAGAACAGGTGAGAGGGGAGAACAGGAGAGAGAGGAGAACAGGTAAGAAGGAGAACAGGTGAGAGAGGAGAACAGGTGAGAGGGGAGAACAGGTAAGAAGGAGAACAGGTGAGAGAGGAGAACAGGTGAGAGGGGAGAACAGGTAAGAAGGAGAACAGGTGAGAGAGGAGAACAGGTGAGAGAGGACAACAGGAGAGAGAGGAGAACAGGTAAGAAGGAGAACAGGTGAGAGAGAGAACAGTTGTGAGAGACAGGAGAAAAGGTGTGAGAAAGAGGAGAATAGGTGAGAGAGAGGAGAACAGGTGAGAGGGGAGAACAGATGAACGAGGAGAACAGGTGAGAGAGAGGAGAACAGGAGAGAGGGGAGAGCAGGAGAGAGAGGAGAACAGGTAAGCAGGAGAACAGGTGAGAGAGGAGAACATGTGAGAGAGGAGAACAGGTGAGGGAGGAGAACAGGTGAGAGAGAGGAGGACAGGTGAGAGAGAGAGGAGAACATGTGAGAGAGGAGAACAGGTGAGAGAGAGGAGAACAGGTGAGAGAAAGAGGAGAACAGGTGAAAGAGGAGAACAGGTGAGAGAGAGGAGAACAGGTGAGAGAGAGGAGGACAGGTGAGAGAGAGGAGGACAGGTGAGAGAGAGAGGAGAACAGGTGAGAGGGGAGAACAGATGAACGAGGAGAACAGGTGAGAGAGAGGAGAACAGGAGAGAGGGGAGAACAGGAGAGAGAGGAGAACAGGTAAGCAGGAGAACAGGTGAGAGAGGAGAACATGTGAGAGAGGAGAACAGGTGAGAGAGAGAGGAGAACATGTGAGAGAGGAGAACAGGTGAGAGAGAGGAGAACAGGTGAGAGAAAGAGGAGAACAGGTGAAAGAGGAGAACAGGTGAGAGAGGGGAGAACAGGTGAGAGAGAGGAGAACAGGTGAAAGAGGAGAACAGATGAGAGAGAGAGAGGAGAACAGGTGAGAGAGGAGAACATGTGAGAGAGGAGAACAGGTGAGAGAGAGGAGAACAGGTAAGAAGGAGAACAGGTGAGAGAGGAGAACATGTGAGAGAGGAGAACAGGTGAGAGAAATAGGAGAACAGGTGAGAGAGGAGAACAGGTAAGAAGGAGAACATGTGAGAGAGGAGAACAGGTGAGAGAGAGAGGAAAACAGGTGAAAGAGAGGAGAACAGGTGAAAGAGAGGAGAACAGGTGAGAGAGGAGAACAGGTGAGAGAGAGAGGAGAACAGGTGAGAGAGGAGAACAGGTGAGAGAGAGGAGGACAGGTGAGAGAGGAGAACAGGTGAGAGAGAGGAGAACAGGTGAGAGAGGAGAACAGGTGAGAGAGAGAGGAGAACAGGTGAGAGAGGGGAACAGGTGAGAGAGAGAGGAGAACAGGTGAGAGAGGAGAACAGGTGAGAGAGAGAGGAGAACAGGTGAGAGAGGAGAACAGGTGAGCGAGAGGAGGACAGGTGAGAGAGGAGAACAGGTGAGAGAGAGAGGAGAACAGGTGAGAGAGGGGAACAGGTGAGAGAGAGAGGAGAACAGGTGAGAGAGGAGAACAGGTGAGCGAGAGGAGGACAGGTGAGAGAGGAGAACAGGTGAGAGAGAGAGGAGAACAGGTGAGAGAGGGGAACAGGTGAGAGAGGAGAACAGGTGAGAGAGAGAGGAGAACAGGTGAAAGAGAGGAGAACAGGTGAGAGAGGAGAACAGGTGAGAGAGAGAGGAAAACAGGTGAAAGAGAGGAGAACAGGTGAGAGAGGAGAACAGGTGAGAGAGGAGAACAGGTGAGAGAGAGAGGAAAACAGGTGAAAGAGAGGAGAACAGGTGAAAGAGAGGAGAACAGGTGAGAGAGGAGAACAGGTGAGAGGGGAGAACAGGTAAGAAGGAGAACAGGTGAGAGAGGAGAACAGGTGAGAGAGGACAACAGGAGAGAGAGGAGAACAGGTAAGAAGGACAACAGGTGAGAGAGGAGAACAGGTGAGAGGGGAGAACAGGTAAGAAGGACAACAGGAGAGAGAGGAGAACAGGTGTGAGAAAGAGGATAATAGGTGAGAGAGAGGAGAGCAGGTGAGAGGGGAGAACAGGTGAACGAGGAGAACAGGTGAGAGAGAGGAGAACAGGAGAGAGAGGAGAACAGGTAAGAAGGAGAACAGGTGAGAGAGGAGAACAGGTGAGAGAGGGGAACAGGTGAGAGAGGAGAACAGGTAAGAAGGAGAACAGGTGAGAGAGGAGAACAGGTAAGAAGGAGAACAGGTGAGAGAGGAGAGCAGGTGAGAAAGGAGAACAGGTGAGAGAGGAGAACAGGTGAGAGAGAGGAGAACAGGTGAGAGAAAGAGGAGAACAGGTGAAAGAGGAGAACAGGTGAGAGAGAGGAGAACAGGTGAGAGAGAGGAGAACAGGTGAAAGAGGAGAACAGATGAGAGAGAGAGAGGAGAACAGGTGAGAGAGGAGAACATGTGAGAGAGGAGAACAGGTGAGAGAAATAGGAGAACAGGTGAGAGAGGAGAACAGGTAAGAAGGAGAACATGTGAGAGAGGAGAACAGGTGAGAGAGAGAGGAAAACAGGTGAAAGAGAGGAGAACAGGTGAAAGAGAGGAGAACAGGTGAGAGAGGAGAACAGGTGAGAGAGAGAGGAGAACAGGTGAGAGAGGAGAACAGGTGAGAGAGAGGAGGACAGGTGAGAGAGGAGAACAGGTGAGAGAGAGGAGAACAGGTGAGAGAGGAGAACAGGTGAGAGAGAGAGGAGAACAGGTGAGAGAGGGGAACAGGTGAGAGAGAGAGGAGAACAGGTGAGAGAGGAGAACAGGTGAGAGAGAGAGGAGAACAGGTGAGAGAGGAGAACAGGTGAGCGAGAGGAGGACAGGTGAGAGAGGAGAACAGGTGAGAGAGAGAGGAGAACAGGTGAGAGAGGGGAACAGGTGAGAGAGAGAGGAGAACAGGTGAGAGAGGAGAACAGGTGAGCGAGAGGAGGACAGGTGAGAGAGGAGAACAGGTGAGAGAGAGAGGAGAACAGGTGAGAGAGGGGAACAGGTGAGAGAGGAGAACAGGTGAGAGAGAGAGGAGAACAGGTGAAAGAGAGGAGAACAGGTGAGAGAGGAGAACAGGTGAGAGAGAGAGGAAAACAGGTGAAAGAGAGGAGAACAGGTGAGAGAGGAGAACAGGTGAGAGAGGAGAACAGGTGAGAGAGAGAGGAAAACAGGTGAAAGAGAGGAGAACAGGTGAAAGAGAGGAGAACAGGTGAGAGAGGAGAACAGGTGAGAGGGGAGAACAGGTAAGAAGGAGAACAGGTGAGAGAGGAGAACAGGTGAGAGAGGACAACAGGAGAGAGAGGAGAACAGGTAAGAAGGACAACAGGTGAGAGAGGAGAACAGGTGAGAGGGGAGAACAGGTAAGAAGGACAACAGGAGAGAGAGGAGAACAGGTGTGAGAAAGAGGATAATAGGTGAGAGAGAGGAGAGCAGGTGAGAGGGGAGAACAGGTGAACGAGGAGAACAGGTGAGAGAGAGGAGAACAGGAGAGAGAGGAGAACAGGTAAGAAGGAGAACAGGTGAGAGAGGAGAACAGGTGAGAGAGGGGAACAGGTGAGAGAGGAGAACAGGTAAGAAGGAGAACAGGTGAGAGAGGAGAACAGGTAAGAAGGAGAACAGGTGAGAGAGGAGAGCAGGTGAGAAAGGAGAACAGGTGAGAGAGGAGAACAGGTGAGAGAGAGGAGAACAGGTGAGAGAAAGAGGAGAACAGGTGAAAGAGGAGAACAGGTGAGAGAGAGGAGAACAGGTGAGAGAGAGGAGAACAGGTGAGAGAGGAGAACATGTGAGAGAGGAGAACAGGTGAGAGAGAGGAGAACAGGTAAGAAGGAGAACAGGTGAGAGAGGAGAACATGTGAGAGAGGAGAACAGGTGAGAGAAATAGGAGAACAGGTGAGAGAGGAGAACAGGTAAGAAGGAGAACATGTGAGAGAGGAGAACAGGTGAGAGAGAGAGGAAAACAGGTGAAAGAGAGGAGAACAGGTGAAAGAGAGGAGAACAGGTGAGAGAGGAGAACAGGTGAGAGAGAGAGGAGAACAGGTGAGAGAGGAGAACAGGTGAGAGAGAGGAGGACAGGTGAGAGAGGAGAACAGGTGAGAGAGAGGAGAACAGGTGAGAGAGGAGAACAGGTGAGAGAGAGAGGAGAACAGGTGAGAGAGGGGAACAGGTGAGAGAGAGAGGAGAACAGGTGAGAGAGGAGAACAGGTGAGAGAGAGAGGAGAACAGGTGAGAGAGGAGAACAGGTGAGCGAGAGGAGGACAGGTGAGAGAGGAGAACAGGTGAGAGAGAGAGGAGAACAGGTGAGAGAGGGGAACAGGTGAGAGAGAGAGGAGAACAGGTGAGAGAGGAGAACAGGTGAGCGAGAGGAGGACAGGTGAGAGAGGAGAACAGGTGAGAGAGAGAGGAGAACAGGTGAGAGAGGGGAACAGGTGAGAGAGGAGAACAGGTGAGAGAGAGAGGAGAACAGGTGAAAGAGAGGAGAACAGGTGAGAGAGGAGAACAGGTGAGAGAGAGAGGAAAACAGGTGAAAGAGAGGAGAACAGGTGAGAGAGGAGAACAGGTGAGAGAGGAGAACAGGTGAGAGAGAGAGGAAAACAGGTGAAAGAGAGGAGAACAGGTGAAAGAGAGGAGAACAGGTGAGAGAGGAGAACAGGTGAGAGGGGAGAACAGGTAAGAAGGAGAACAGGTGAGAGAGGAGAACAGGTGAGAGAGGACAACAGGAGAGAGAGGAGAACAGGTAAGAAGGACAACAGGTGAGAGAGGAGAACAGGTGAGAGGGGAGAACAGGTAAGAAGGACAACAGGAGAGAGAGGAGAACAGGTGTGAGAAAGAGGATAATAGGTGAGAGAGAGGAGAGCAGGTGAGAGGGGAGAACAGGTGAACGAGGAGAACAGGTGAGAGAGAGGAGAACAGGAGAGAGAGGAGAACAGGTAAGAAGGAGAAC
Organism: Labrus mixtus; assembly: GCF_963584025.1. Lineage (NCBI taxonomy): Eukaryota > Metazoa > Chordata > Actinopteri > Labriformes > Labridae > Labrus > Labrus mixtus. Next base: position 13,917,295 of record NC_083627.1, on the reverse strand, counting down.
AGGTGAGAGAGGAGAACAGGTGAGAGAGGGGAACAGGTGAGAGAGGAGAACAGGTAAGAAGGAGAACAGGTGAGAGAGGAGAACAGGTAAGAAGGAGAACAGGTGAGAGAGGAGAGCAGGTGAGAAAGGAGAACAGGTGAGAGAGGAGAACAGGTGAGAGAGAGGAGAACAGGTGAAAGAGGAGATCAGGTGAGAGAGAGGAGAACAGGTGAGAGAGGAGAACAGGTAAGAAGGAGAACAGGTGAGAGAGAGAACAGTTCTGAGGGACAGGAGAACAGGTGTGAGAAAGAGGAGAACAGGTGAGAGGGGAGAACAGGAGAGAGAGGAGAACAGGTAAGAAGGAGAACAGGTGAGAGAGGAGAACAGGTGAGAGAGAGGAGAAAAGGTGAAAGAGGAGAACAGGTGAGAGAGAGGAGAACAGGTGAGAGGGGAGAACAGGAGAGAGAGGAGAACAGGTAAGAAGGAGAACAGGTGAGAGAGGAGAACAGGTGAGAGGGGAGAACAGGTAAGAAGGAGAACAGGTGAGAGAGGAGAACAGGTGAGAGGGGAGAACAGGTAAGAAGGAGAACAGGTGAGAGAGGAGAACAGGTGAGAGAGGACAACAGGAGAGAGAGGAGAACAGGTAAGAAGGAGAACAGGTGAGAGAGAGAACAGTTGTGAGAGACAGGAGAAAAGGTGTGAGAAAGAGGAGAATAGGTGAGAGAGAGGAGAACAGGTGAGAGGGGAGAACAGATGAACGAGGAGAACAGGTGAGAGAGAGGAGAACAGGAGAGAGGGGAGAGCAGGAGAGAGAGGAGAACAGGTAAGCAGGAGAACAGGTGAGAGAGGAGAACATGTGAGAGAGGAGAACAGGTGAGGGAGGAGAACAGGTGAGAGAGAGGAGGACAGGTGAGAGAGAGAGGAGAACATGTGAGAGAGGAGAACAGGTGAGAGAGAGGAGAACAGGTGAGAGAAAGAGGAGAACAGGTGAAAGAGGAGAACAGGTGAGAGAGAGGAGAACAGGTGAGAGAGAGGAGGACAGGTGAGAGAGAGGAGGACAGGTGAGAGAGAGAGGAGAACAGGTGAGAGGGGAGAACAGATGAACGAGGAGAACAGGTGAGAGAGAGGAGAACAGGAGAGAGGGGAGAACAGGAGAGAGAGGAGAACAGGTAAGCAGGAGAACAGGTGAGAGAGGAGAACATGTGAGAGAGGAGAACAGGTGAGAGAGAGGAGAACAGGTGAGAGAAAGAGGAGAACAGGTGAAAGAGGAGAACAGGTGAGAGAGAGGAGAACAGGTGAGTGAGAGGAGAACAGGTGAAAGAGGAGAACAGATGAGAGAGAGAGAGGAGAACAGGTGAGAGAGGAGAACATGTGAGAGAGGAGAACAGGTAAGAAGGAGAACAGGTGAGAGAGGAGAACATGTGAGAGAGGAGAACAGGTGAGAGAAATAGGAGAACAGGTGAGAGAGGAGAACAGGTAAGAAGGAGAACATGTGAGAGAGGAGAACAGGTGAGAGAGAGGAGAACAGGTGAAAGAGAGGAGAACAGGTGAGAGAGGTGAACAGGTGAGAGAGAGAGGAGAACAGGTGAGAGAGGAGAACAGGTGAGCGAGAGGAGGATAGGTGAGAGAGGAGAACAGGTGAAAGAGAGGAGAACAGGTGAGAGAGGAGAACAGGTGAGAGAGAGAGGAAAACAGGTGAAAGAGAGGAGAACAGGTGAGAGAGGAGAACAGGTGAGAGAGAGAGGAAAACAGGTGAAAGAGAGGAGAACAGGTGAAAGAGAGGAGAACAGGTGAGAGAGGAGAACAGGTGAGAGAGAGAGGAGAACAGGTGAGAGAGGAGAACAGGTGTGAGAGAGGAGGACAGGTGAGAGAGGAGAACAGGTGAGAGAGAGAGGAGAACAGGTGAAAGAGAGGAGAACAGGTGAGAGAGAGAGGAGAACAGGTGAGAGAGGAGAACAGGTGAGAGAGAGGAGGACAGGTGAGAGAGGAGAACAGGTGAGAGAGAGAGGAGAACAGGTGAAAGAGAGGAGAACAGGTGAGAGAGGAGAACAGGTGAGAGAGAGAGGAGAACAGGTGAGAGAGGAGAACAGGTGAGAGAGAGGAGGACAGGTGAGAGAGGAGAACAGGTGAGAGAGAGAGGAGAACAGGTGAGAGAGGGGAACAGGTGAGAGAGAGAGAGGAGAACAGGTGAGAGAGGAGAACATGTGAGAGAGGAGAACAGGTAAGAAGGAGAACAGGTGAGAGAGGAGAACATGTGAGAGAGGAGAACAGGTGAGAGAAATAGGAGAACAGGTGAGAGAGGAGAACAGGTAATAAGGAGAACATGTGAGAGAGGAGAACAGGTGAGAGAGAGGAGAACAGGTGAAAGAGAGGAGAACAGGTGAGAGAGGTGAACAGGTGAGAGAGAGAGGAGAACAGGTGAGAGAGGAGAACAGGTGAGCGAGAGGAGGATAGGTGAGAGAGGAGAACAGGTGAAAGAGAGGAGAACAGGTGAGAGAGGAGAACAGGTGAGAGAGAGAGGAAAACAGGTGAAAGAGAGGAGAACAGGTGAGAGAGGAGAACAGGTGAGAGAGAGAGGAAAACAGGTGAAAGAGAGGAGAACAGGTGAAAGAGAGGAGAACAGGTGAGAGAGGAGAACAGGTGAGAGAGAGAGGAGAACAGGTGAGAGAGGAGAACAGGTGAGAGAGAGGAGGACAGGTGAGAGAGGAGAACAGGTGAGAGAGAGAGGAGAACAGGTGAAAGAGAGGAGAACAGGTGAGAGAGAGAGGAGAACAGGTGAGAGAGGAGAACAGGTGAGAGAGAGGAGGACAGGTGAGAGAGGAGAACAGGTAAGAAGGAGAACATGTGAGAGAGGAGAACAGGTGAAAGAGAGGAGAACAGGTGAGAGAGAGAGGAGAACAGGTGAGAGAGGAGAACAGGTGAGAGAGAGGAGCACAGGTGAGAGAGGAGAACAGGTGAGAGAGAGAGGAGAACAGGTGAGAGAGGGGAACAGGTGAGAGAGGAGAACAGGTGAGAGAGAGAGGAGAACAGGTGAAAGAGAGGAGAACAGGTGAGAGAGGAGAACAGGTGAGAGAGAGAGGAGAACAGGTGAGAGAGGAGAACAGGTGAGAGAGAGGAGAACAGGTGAGAGAGAGAGGAGAACATGTGAGAGAGGAGAACAGGTGAGAGAGAGAGGAGAACATGTGAGAGAGGAGGACAGGTGAGAGAGAGAGAACAGGTGAGAGAGAGAGGAAAACAGGTGAAAGAGAGGAGAACAGGTGAAAGAGAGGAGAACAGGTGAGAGAGAGAGGAGAACAGGTGAAAGAGAGGAGAACAGGTGAGAGAGGAGAACAGGTGAGAGAGAGGAGAACAGGTGAAAGAGAGGAGAACAGGTGAGAGAGGAGAACAGGTGAGAGAGAGAGGAGAACAGGTGAGAGAGGAGAACAGGTGAGAGAGAGAGGAGAACAGGTGAGAGAGGAGAACATGTGAGAGAGGAGAACAGGTGAGAGAGAGGAGAACAGGTGAGAGAGAGAGGAGAACATGTGAGAGAGAAGAGAACAGGTGAGAGAGAGGAGAACAGGTGAGAGAGAGGAGAACAGGTGAGAGAGAGAGGAGAACATGTGAGAGAGAAGAGAACAGGTGAGAGAGAGGAGAACAGGTGAGAGAGAGAGGAGAACATGTGAGAGAGGAGGACAGGTGAGAGAGAGAGGAGAACAGGTGAGAGAGGAAAACAGGTGAAAGAGAGGAGAACAGGTGAAAGAGAGGAGAACAGGTGAAAGAGAGGAGAACAGGTGAGAGAGGAGAACAGGTGAGAGAGAGAGGAGAACAGGTGAAAGAGAGAAGAACAGGTGAGAGAGGAGAACAGGTGAGAGAGAGAGGAGAACAGGTGAGAGAGGAGAACATGTGAGAGAGGAGAACAGGTGAGAGAGAGGAGAACAGGTGAGAGAGAGAGGAGAACATGTGAGAGAGAAGAGAACAGGTGAGAGAGCGGAGAACAGGTGAGAGAGCGGAGAACAGGTGAGAGAGGAGAACAGGTGAGAGAGGAGAACAGGTGAGAGAGAGAGGAGAGCAGGTGAGAGAGAGAGGAGAACAGGTGAAGTGGGTTCTTCAGGGATGGTTTCCGTTGTAACTGGAACTTTGTTTTTGTCTGACAGGTTGAAGTCTTGATGAAGTCAGACTCATCTGTGAGGACAGAGCGGTTTGGACGACTTCCTGGACTCTGTCGGCGTCTGAAGAGGCGCAGAGTCACCGTGCTGGTAAAGGTCACACCTGAGCTGGTTCACACAGTCAGTATGTGGAGAGGACCATGACACAGGAAGCAGGACAGCTCAAAGCTGATTGGTCTGATTTTATTTTAAACAGGAACATCACAGCTGCTGCTCGCTTGGTCCTGATGCTGTTACTGTCTCTTTAAACACTGACGGAGGCTTCAGTTCCCGTTGTCTAATCAGAGTGTTTTAAATTACAAACAAAAACAAACAAATAAACAAACAAACAAACAAACAAACAAACAAACAAACACAAATAGATCTTTACAGTTAAGAATAGCTCATACAGTTTATAATCTCCAGCTCTCTCGATCTCTCTCTCTCAGTGTAACCAGGAGAAGTTTTGTTGGAGGGGGCGTGGCCATGAACGGAGCAGTGGGAGGAGTCTGAAGGCTCGGGCAGGTCAGGTGTGTGTGTGTCCGCGGGGCTCCAGGTGTTCACGTTTCTTCGTCCACAGTTTGTGAAACTCTCACAGACACACCCCGATGACAGAACAGTCAGTGACGGCGTTCGTCCTCAGGGTGGCGCTGTAGCTCACTCTGTATTTTTGTTTGTCTAAATAAATAAATGTTCTTCTTGTTCCTCATCAACACACTTTGTCGTCTCGTCTCCTGACTCGTAGTTTCTCCAATCAGCGATCACGACAGAGAAAAAACGACTCTTCTTCGCTGGAAAAATATAAAAGTCCGATCTTTAAATGATACTTAATTTAATAACAAAGAGTCTGCCCGTACATACTGTAAATTATAATCATCATCATCATCATCATCAGTATATATACAGTCTATGCTCCGTCCATAATCTCCACTTCAGTTCAAACTCTTAGAAATTATTATTTATTATTATTGTAATTTATTTATTATAAATAACTTTATTATTATTATACATTTAACTGCACCGGACACGCTCTGATGACGTCACATTTCACTGCTCAGCCAACGTTTCCGTTTCCAACACACCAGTGAGGCTGAGCAAAGAGGACGTCAGGAAGTGAGGCATTTAGCCTTCAAAATAAAGGTTTGAGATGCAGTTTTAAATGGTGAAGTGTTTGATGAATAAGATTAGCGAACACTGGTAGCTGTCAGACAGACACTGAGTGGACTATTAATGGACTCAGGTGTTCTCACCTGTACACACACACTGGACTTTTATTGTGACAAGATTAATGGATAAACATATCAACTGGTCATATCATATGCAACAATGTTATTAATTTATACAAATGTAAATCGAATCAAATTAAACTTTAAACTCTTAAAGAACAAAAAAACAGAACAATTTTCTGTTTGTTCTGATGGAATCAAAAGATTAATTATGACATCATGCAGGACCTTATCATTAACCGCATTTAGATAGGGCTTTTATTCTGAAAACGTTAACCGGAAGTGTGACCTGTGTGTTTGGCTGCTTGTTTGTCTGTGTTGGGCCGCAGGCTGATCCGGTAACAACAGTCGGGGATCCGATCAGAGCCGTTAATAACCGGTTACCGGCCGTAGGTACCGTCCACTTGGCTTCTGTTTTCCCGCGCTCAGTCTAAGATGGCGGCTGTTTAACGGTGAGTTAGAGATAAACCAGCGTTAGTGTTTGGGTATTTATCTGTTAGCAGGCTAGCTGTTAGCAGGCTAGCTGTTAACAAACTATCAGCTGCTCTGTTATCAAAACGTCATTATGTTCTTTACGTTCCCTTTTCACACTGATGACGTCAGATTGGGGGTCTTGTGGTGTCACGTAAAGATAAAACGATGGGCTCTGTTGTGAATTAATGAATACAGCTTTTCTTTTCATTCTGATGACGTCTGTTTAGAACTGTTTTCACACTTACCAGTCACAGTTAGTCATACCAGCATGATTGCTGATAGTCTGTCATGCATCATTTGTTAAGGTGACAAGCTTTAATCACTCAGGTCTTGAATGAACCTTTGTTTAAATCCTGAGCGATGACAAAGGTTACACATATTTACCTGTGAGAAACTAAAGAAGAGGCTGATCAGCTGTTCATGATCAACACAATAATCACACTGTCCCATCACTTCATGTTTCAGTTATCGACACACAGACGGACAGCAAACTAGGTACGGAACCAGCCCAGAACGGCACACCTGCTCGGGGTCTCAGGGGGTCACGGTGGCGTGGTCCTGGTTCAGGACTCGGCCAATGGAGAGCAACTGTCGGATCCCCATGGCCTGCTGTCGGCCTCGAGTCCTAGTCCTCCACGCCCTGTTCTGGGGCCTCGTGTCTCTCAGGTCAGTCCACGTACCGGACTCAGAAAGGTCCGATGTAAACGTAAACAGAGGGATTTCACTGACTGTGAAGTGAAGGTGCTTGTTACTGAGGTGGAGGACACAAAACACAGGAATTAGAACCTGGATCTGAGGCCAGCATCACCAAAGCAGCTGCCGTGCGCTCCCGTAGGCGCACGAATCCACTGCACCTTGGGCCTCAGCTGCTGAGTGGCGCCAGTCAGGTGGCGTCCTCATTAACGCTGTGCTGAATCACAGACTGATTGTAAAAACGACGACAGATATATGCAGCGAATAAAAAAAGGACGACGTTCTTGGTGGAATAGTTAACAAATTAAAAGACTTAAATAATGAGGAGAAATGTTTGCCGCATTGTTTCACATTCTGTGTATCCATTCCGTGCCGAGTGCCGGGTACCGATGCCGGCCCAGGGTCCGGTTGTCTCTCTGTAGCTCCTGAACAGGTACACCACGTTGGCTTGCACAGGAGGTGGGAGGTGTGTGAACATGTCACAGAGAATACTTTCCAGTTTACTGTCGGTTGTAGTTTTGGCACAGCGGTGAAGCTATCTGTGACTTTAGATGTGTTTGTTGTTTTTGTTGATCCCATGTCATGAACTTAGTTTATTGAACTGACTGGAACTTTATTTTGGCTCATCTGGCGAGTTTCAGAACTTTATCGTGTCAGAGGACGGAGTTTGTGGCAGGGTGCTTAAAAATGTGAAACGCAGCGTACTCAACATTTGAGTGTGAACGCATCGTTTCTACACGAGGCCCCTGGTCTTTTAGAATGTTTTGGTCCTTTAGGGTCAAGGAGATCAGTGGTTCGGACTTTAACAGGGGAGTTCAGGGGTCCTTTCATGGGTTCTGGTGGTAAGAAGGTTCTATTGGTCCACTTGAAGGTTCTGGTGGGTTGTTAATGGTCCTTCACGGACTCGAGTCATCTAAAAAGGTTTCCTGGTATTTAAAAGTGGTTCTAGTAGTTCCTTTGAAGGTTCTCGTTGTCCACAAAAAGGGTTCTGACGGACTGTGAAGGTAGCTTAGCATAAACAGTAGCATTAGTGCCGAACCAGGTAACCTGATGTTCTGTGTTTCAGGGTGTTTGGAGCGGCGCTGCTGGGAGACGAGAAGACCACAGGTACTGATGAGCAGCAGCAAAGACTTGAGAAAAATAAACAAGAGGGTCATGTTTCAGCTTTTTAATGGTTCTCTCTGATCCCCCCCTCCTGCAGCGCTCAAGGCTCACGTCGCCCCCTGCTGGCTGCTCGAGGACTTTGTAGTGGCAACGGAGTGCTCCCTGTGTAACGCCTTCCAGACGGTATGAAACTCTGAGGAACTCTTTAAGACCGTGTTCTTGATAACCTTGTTGTCATGGTGACGTGGCTGATGAAGTCGGTTGTTGTGTTTCAGAGGTCGTGGTCGGCCTGTGAAGCAACGGGATACGTGGAGCGAGTCAACTGTACCCGCAGCAACCGCGACGAGTACAAGAGGTCAGAATACTTTATTTAAACGCTGATTTGTTCACACACGTCTTTTTGACCTAAACTTCATCAACTGCTCTTTTCTTTTAGCTGTCGCTCTGCAGTGCTGGAGGAACATCTCTTCTGGAAGTTTGAGGCGGCCATGTTGGCTCTGACGGCTTCTTTCGCCATCTTGGTGGTCATTCGTCAGCGCTCACTGGACCGCCTCGCCTCAGAGAAAGTCCGCCGTCAGATCGAGTCCATCTAGGACTGCACAGAAACCTGGACTCTGTGTTTTTTTCCTGAACCGTTGGGGATCAGGACTACAGAGACCAGCAGAGACCTGTTTGAAGTTTGCATCTTAATTTTGATCAGACAGAGACTGGACGGCCTGGAGCCAGAACCTGACCAGAACATGAACCAGTCCAAAACCGAACCAGGGTCCTACAGTGTTTTGATTCAACCAGAAGAGACGAAGGACAAAGACAACTCACAAACACAAACAGGACGTCACCTTTCAGAATAAAGGCCTGAACCGGTCTATCCTGAATGGGTTTTGCGTCTGATTAGCCAGTTTCTTTAATCAACTGGGGGTGGGGGGAATAAACTGTTTTTTTCTTAAACTTAAAACCTTGTCTTCTGTGGAGATGTGAGGTTTCCTGTTGGATCTTATTTCATAAAGATGAATAAAATAGTTTTAATTTGATGTGTTCCTCTCACTTCTTGCCTCAAAGTCTGAATGAATAGTAATATTACATAATGATGTCACTGGTGTGTGCAGAGCCTCCTCCTGACTGGAGAGGTAGAGGGCAACCTATTAATGTTCTCCAATGGATAAAATATAAACATTAGAAACTAGGATTAAATAGTACTGCCACCAGCTGGCTGTCAGTGGAACTGACCGCCTTTACGTTAATCTAAAAACATGTTTGAAGTCTTCTGATTGGCTGACACACAAGACGTTTCCATCAGGAACCAATGATCTCTGAGCTGAGACCCACAAACCAGAGGAGAGACAGACTTTTGTTGGTTTGGGTCTATATTTTAATGGGTCACAAAATCAGATTCTGATGTAAAAGCATCGGATAAATCACATCCTGACAGGAGAACAGAATCAGTAAAAACATGCCTCAATCATGGCCGACATTTACTTTATCTTAAAACACTGAAAAGATCTAAATAACCTCCTGGCTCCTGATTGGTTGAAGGGCTCCTAATTGGTTGAAGGGTTGCAGTGATGTCATCAATAAAAAAGTTTTTAAAAAATAGTCTCTGGCCACCCATTGGCCACGCCCCCGCATTTAGTTGATTGGCTCGTAGGCCATTGCTGAGGGTGCCGCCCTCTTCCGCACACAAACATAGACTCCGCCCAGTAGCAGGAGGATCATGGGAGTTCCCAGACCGACTGCCATCATACTTATAACCAACGGAGAGAAAGAGTCAACTGGAGGAGAGCCGACGCCCACCAACACCGTCCTGCCAGAAACACAGGGAGAGACTTAATGATGAAGGTGGTATTCAACAGAATCGTCAAAAAAACCAAAAGAACCCACCAGCTGAGGAACCGGGTGCTGTTGTAGAACGGTTCTCCTGCAATCCCGAAGCTCACGTTGAGTCCAAAACTTTCCGGTTCTGCGTAGAACGCTTTGACTAGAGCTGACTGCGCCGCAGTCTCCTCGCCGTTATTACGCCGCGGCTCCGAGTGTCGGCACGGTGTGGTGTCCTCCATAACTGGGTTGGACCGACGGTATGCCACCGGCTTCCACTGAACAAAACCCAGAACATCAGAGGAACCATTCGCCAATGAGACCCACTGAGACACCTGTGGGTCAGAGGTCACACAGAGTATATTTACTTTTCAATGAATATGGACAAAGAAGAAGAAAAATATATTTTAATAAGAAAGAGGTTTGTGTACTACATCCCACTGATTTGCTGCTCTAAACATAGAATTTACTGTAGTGTATATATATCGTGAGCTCTGTGCTGATCATTTATTGGTCACAACAAACACCATGTTCTGGCAAAGGCTGGCTGATATGTGAACCTGGTACCAGAACACTTAAGGCCAGAGACCAAAGATTGTCTTTGTGGTCATATCATCAGATCTTTGGCTGTACCAGGTAAAGAGAGGAGCAGAACCACCAACTGATCGCCTCCTGGGGGTCAGTTGGATCAGGAGGCTGCCAGACTGACCTGGTTAACCCAAACGTGGGGTCAGGGTGAACTTTAAACTTCTGGCAGAGGCTTCTGTCCGTGAGGTAATAAACTTCTCACTCCAGAAGAATTTCTCGTGCATCCTAGGGGAGGTTTGGACATGGAGTCTGAGAGCTCCATGTTCAGAGACTCCGTTGTACAAGGCCACTGCTAGGGGTTGAGGCTAAAAGACCGTCTGTGCCCGTTGTGCAGAAACCCTTCGGACCTGCTGGTGGACACAAGTGGTGAAGGAAGCCGTCGGGCTGAAGAAAGAGGCCTTCTGAGCTTGGCTTGCCCAGGGGTCTCTAGAATCAGCAGACAGGTACCGAGTGGCTTGGAGGGCTGTGGCTTCAGAAGCAAAAACCCAGGTGTGGGAGGCTTTGGAGAAACTGTGGAGAAGGACTTTCAGTTGGCCTTAAGGACGTGCTGGCAAACAGACGAAAGCAGGGATTGGCCCAGGCTTTTTTCAGCAGGAGTGGAGAACTTCTGACTCAGACTGGGGAATTTCAGCAGAGTGTGAAGTGGTCCAGTCGGTCAGCACGTCTAAGTCCGAGGCCATGGTTCTCTGATGAAAACAGTGGATTGGTCCCTCCAGGTGAGGAGTGAGACTCTGCGTCAGGTGAAAAAGGTTGCGCATCTCGGGGTCTTGTTCACGACAAAGGGAAAGATCTGGAGGATGTTCCTATAGGCCGTAACACGAGCGATGTGGATTTGAATGAAATGACTCTTACCCGTTGACTCGCCTCTTTACATGTTTTTTTTTCTTTATTGAATTTTAAAAGAGGACAAATTTGTGAATCTTTGATTATCGCTTCCTCAATAAAAATGAAACTCCAATGACCTCTGACCCTCACCTGTGGTCATGAGCTTGTGCTAGAGACTCAAAGAATGAGATCGTGGTTGCATGCCCTATGAAGCGGTGCATTGTATCGCGAGTCCCTGTTGAAGAATGATTGGTCACCTTGAATATTGACGGCGTGAACTCGTCATCGATCGATCGGTGAATTTCCACTCTGCTCAGAGGGTAAGCCCCGCCCACTGCCTGCACCTCCAGCACGAACCTGGAACGAGCCGCCTGGGGTAACACACCATCTAGCCACACCTTTATTTGGGAGGTATTGGCAGTATGCAGGAGGCGGGGCAAGGACTGGTCACGCCCCTCCGACTCAAACATCGCCAGCTGGAAGAATGAAAACAGGAACAACACAGGAAATTATGTAATGCAACTATTAAAGAACCAATGATCTGATTGGATGGCAGCAAAGTGACCACTTACCTGCAGGCAGAGAGATCCGCTGCTCAAGGTTTTAGCGGTGCCGCAGAGCTGAGCGCTCGCTCCTGATAGGCTGAGACCAGACCATTGGAAGTTCTGCAGCTCGTACGGAGGGAAAAAATCAGAGGATGCGTCGGCCGTGTTGTTCACATCGTCGTACTCCAACAACTGAGAGACCGGAAAGATCCAGATTTAATGTGGACTGATGATTTAAGGTGGATTAACATTAAAAGGAAGAATATGCGACTTTTTGATCCAGCAGATGTCACCCTTGAGCACCAGCAACTCGCGCTGCATTGTTGTGTTAGCATGTTAATGCTAGCGCTCTTTAATTAGCTCATATCTTCACACTGCATGTAAATTTACAGGAAATGACCGTGATCTAAAAACTCTTACGTGACATCAAATAAGCAGGCTACAGTAAAGTATTCTTCTTTTCTCTAGTCCCTCAATTAAACAACTTTTATACCTTGTGGGGAGGAGTCAGCCATCCCGACAATGTAAACAAAGTGAAGCTACGGCTCAGAAAGCATCACAGACAGCGGGACTCGGGTGTCTCACTCATTGTAGACAGTCATGACTAAGAGTTATTTTCAGAGGATATATTTGACTTCTGCTACATACAAGTGTGAAAAAAAGGCATATTCTTCCTTTAAAGGTGGATCTTTCTGACCCTGCTGAAGATGATGGCGGTGCTGTACAGAACGCTGCTCTCCGGCTCCACCTTCACGCTGCCGCTGTGATTTCGAGCTTCAAACTTGGGCCAGTCCACCTGAGAGAGACACAAGGTTAATTGAGGTGTGATCCAGACAGGTAAGCACCTCATCAGAGCAGAGATTTATTCATAGAAACTGTTTTTATCCTCCTGCAGCTCTCCAGCGCCCCCACAGGGTTGGAGAGCAATGACACCTTACAATACCTGACTATAAAAACGTCTCTGTTTCAGGTTTATTGGCCCAATCTGGATGTCCACCCTCACTGACTTTGATGCACATTCCTGCTCAGTGTGTGACGGCTAAGGACTGTCCCACAGTCGAGACGTGTGTGAGCGATCTCTCGCTGACTCTACGAGCCCTTTATGCACGCTGTGGGCATATCTGCAGACTGAGCGTGAGGGAATTAGCCAGAGTTCATAGCATTGTGAAGTGAAGCATAAGATTCCCGGGGAATCCTCTGTTTATTTAGTAAGAACTTTTTATACCTGGGGACTCGTGTATAAACGCTGCGCACTAAAATATCCAGTACGCTGTTTCACACACACGGTGGGATCAAAATCAGCGTGACGTGAGAATGTGCGGACCATCCTACAAACTCTTTAATTTCACTGTGAACTATTTTGATGAAGTGGGATAGATTTAAACACATGTTTCATAGTTTGAGCAACAAAAACATCTAAAAGGAACAGATATCTTAACCAATGTGCCAAAACAGAAATCTCTATTTCTGTGACATGGAGATGTTAACACATCAGGGACTGAACAGTCTGAACAGGCGCACAGATATTCATGACACAAAGGAAGCCAGGCGCACTCCCTCCTGCTGTGCAGCCATGTAGCGTGCTGCGGCGGCACGGGACCTAACACTGACTCAAACGCAGCTATCACCGTTAGGATACGCAGAAGGTGAAACAGGGCGGGAAGTTGAACATTTCTCCTCATTATTTAACAAGGTCATTTAATGTTTGAATTATTCCACCAGGAACGATGTTCTTTTTTTATTCGCTGCATATATCTGTCGTGGTATTTAAGATCAAGTCTCTGTGACTCCAGCACAGCGTCAGTGAGGACGCCACCTGACCGGCACCCCTCAGCAGTCTAAGCCCGGGGTGCAGTGGATTCCTGCGCCTCCGGGAGCACACGGTCAGCTGCTTTAGAGACGCTGGCCTCAGATCCAGGTTCTAATTCCTGTGTTTTGTGTCCTCCACCTCAGTAACAAGCACCTTCACTTCACAGTCAGTGAACTCCCTCTGTTTACGTTCACATCGTTATCTGGCACATAGTTTGCAGCATGTGGCGGGGTTATAGTCATTTGAATGGTTATTAATGGGAGGAGACAAGGCGGGCCAAGTGGCATGTGCAGCGGCGCTCAGTTTCACCTTAAGGGGGATGTAGAAAGTTAAGACACGCTCTGTTTTATACATGTGGACATTTCTGCGAGGACGCCATCTTTCAGTATGGAGGCTGTGCCGTCTTTTATACACGAGGCCCCTGAGTTGTGAGTGACTACGGTAAAATAAAAATACTTAATGCCACTTGACATCGTGTTGTCATGGTTACAGAGCAGTCACAAAGTGCGGCCCCGTGCACTCAGTGACTCTCCAGCTGACGTCCATTTAGTCGCTAAGGCTTCTGGGTTTAGGGAGGACATCGACATTCAGCCACTGTTGCATTTTCTTGTCACGTAACCTTAAAACAGGAAATAGAGACACACCGTCACAGTAGAAGAAGAAGTGTTGGTGTGGACGATCAACAGCGTCGGCGCCCCCTGGCTGCAGAACAGGAAGTGAAGCGTGTCGTTGTCTCCCACGGCCCTCACATGCAGCAGGTCGCCACCAGGAGGCGGTAAGGGCAAGCCGGGGTTCAACTGTACGGACAACTGAAGGAGAGAAGAAGAAAAAGAAAAAAACCTCCACCAATCAGCAGTCTTCAAACACAATTAATGGGTTAATTCATTGATCAGTTGATGAAGAAGAAATTAACCAGCGTTACAGGTTATTTTAACTTTGTGTAACATCTTTTATGTCAGTTTGATCAAAATAATTATCAGCAGCAGAACAAGCTGTTTGTTACCACGACAACACAAACAGAAGTCTAGGGCTGTGTCTGAATTAATCACTCCCTATTCACTATATAGTAAAGACGCCATTTTGTAGTGCTGTCCGAATTTTGAGTGAGCATGATCATACCCTAAAGTCCACTACATATAACTCACTATGTAGGGAGGGGGAGGGGGGTCAGACACAGACAGGCTGGCAGGCAGACAGACAGACAGAAAGACAGAAAGAAAGACAGGCAGGCAGGATTCTGTATCTTTCTCTCTAACTATGAACTTTAATTTGAAAATGTCATCGAAATTAAAAATGTATACAACTTCACTTCCTGTGTGCTGAGTCCTCGCGCTCTGTACCTGGATTTAAACTCTCTGACGTGTTCTCACCTGTCGTCGGTACGCGTCTCCTCCGCTGAACAGACCCAGACTCAGGCTGAGAACTGAACTCACAAACATCAGAAGCACAGAAACTCTGCAGCTCTGCGACGCGGCCGCCATCTTTGTTGTTCCTGAGCAAGTCACATGACCCTCCGCCTTCATATGTCAGCTGACGGAGAGAGACCCCGCCCCTAGCCCCCCAAAAAAACTTTATTAACCGGTCTGTGGTTAACACAAGCTTAAGAGATGTTGGTGTTTTGTTAGACCACATAAACCACGTTACGTAATACCCCCACTTGTGCATTTTGAAGTTTTTACGCGTCTTTAAAAAGGCGGTTGCTAACAAGTGGCTAAATGTGACTACAGTGGTTGTCGGGGACATTAAACGTCATCACGCCGGACACAGAGGACGGGAACTCTCTCACTAGTCGGAGATGTCTCCTGTAGGTTTAAGCTTTAGGTGAAGGCAAATATTAGGTTAGTAAACAATTTATCAAGCTACGTGGATTAGTTTATCGGAGATCGTCTGAAGCATACCGCTAGTGACGTCACAATCATCCGACCGTGGTGTAGTTCGCTTGTAGTATAATGTTAGCTTTTTACTTCTGTCGGCCGCATTAACGCTTCAAACATCATACAAATGTTGTTCATTGTGAAGATATTCCTGCTGAACAAAACGCCTACGCTTCAGAAACGTGCGTTTGACACAGAGCTTATTTTCTGCAATGATCCAAAATCCAATGAAAACATCCCATAGGCGCTCACTCGTAATATTTACAGTCTACGGTAAGACCCCATGGCGATGCTACTTCCGGGTTGGTCTGCAAAAATACGTCATATGGTTTATTAAAGATAAAGATAAACTTTGTTGATTTTTTTATTGGAAATTTTTGTGTTTCTTTATTTACGCAAAAATAATACAAATATAAATAAATAAAGTGTTCACTGTGAACATCCTGTAAATATCTTTGTATCTCTATATTATAAACTATATGTCATTAAATCAATATATTCTTAAATATGTTAAAGGAGTGTCTGTGTTTTTAATGAGGGTGCTACTCTTATTTTTCAGTGTTTTTAATATTCCACCTCCTGTTCTGACATGTTGTCCTGTCAGCTCTCATGATGCATTTATAGACAGTCTGTAAACTGGAGGGACTGTTTCATACCAGCTTCAAATTAAAAACTGTATTAGCAGCTGATAGTCTGAACATCAGATCAGGGTGCTCAGGTAAGTCTCTAAAGACTCTTCAACTAGTCCAAAACGCTGCAGCTTGTGTACTGACCAGAACTAGGAAAAGGGACCACATTACTCCTGTGCGGGTTTCTCTGCACTGGCTCCCTATAAAATCCAGAATAGAATTTAAAATCATTCTCACTTATAAAGCTCTAAATGGTCAGGCACCATCTTATCTTAAAAGAGCTAATAGTGCCATACTAACCTTCGAGAACATTACGCTCCCAGAATGCAGGCTTGCTTGTGGTACCTACAGTCTCTAAATGTACTATGGGAGGTTATCAACATTTAAGTTACTATCTGGTCTGGTTCTGTTCAAGGTTTTCTGCATGTTAAAGTTTTGCTTCTTAAGTTTATGAATAAAGAGTGGGCTAGACAGGAAGTTGAAATGCTGTGATGTCATGGATCATTAAGTGGTCTCAGCTTCTGCTCCTCTGATCACATGTACAGTATCAAGGTATTAACACACACACAGACATGTTCTGTTTGACGGTTTATTAACT
Source organism: Labrus mixtus (assembly GCF_963584025.1). NCBI lineage: Eukaryota > Metazoa > Chordata > Actinopteri > Labriformes > Labridae > Labrus > Labrus mixtus. Next base: position 13,901,014 of record NC_083627.1, on the reverse strand, counting down.
TCTACGGAGTCGCCTGGTCCCCACACGCACACAGAGATAGACACACACACACAAACACGCAAAGTGACTCTGATGTTGCTTGATGTGGATTTATTCAGCTCCCTGTCCCCCCATTGACTCGTCTTTGTCCTTCTTCTTGTGACCTGAGACGATGTCATCAATCCTCAGCAACAAGATGGCCGTCTGCAGAGAGAGACATAGATGTTACAATCAGCTGTTTGTTGGTCAACAATGACTCAGCAATAATCTATCGTGTGTTTTCTCTGACCTCCATGGCCGTCTTGTAGGTCTGAGCTTTGACGGCGAGCGGCTCCCAGATCCCCAGAGCTGACATGTCCGACAGACATCCCGTCTCTCCGTCCACCCCCCAAGACGCGCCCTGCTCCTCAGTGTGTTTGGCCTGCACACACACATCAAAGCACAGGAAAGGCTCAGCTGACAGTTAAACATGTATGGAGTATCTGATTGGTTCTCATAGATTCACAGTAATAAAGACTGAGCCTGGTGAGAGAGTTTAAAGACAGGACACCTTGTTCATAAGTTTTTATGACTTTGAGGATTTACTTTAAATAAAAACAAATTTGTCTGGTGATAAACATGGAAAGCTCTTAAGTATGGATGACATCATTGTAAACAGAGCGGTTATAAATTCATTGTTGGCGTACCCTCAGTGATGTGAGAACTCTGATGGTGGAGGCTCCACAGTTCTGGATCAGCGTTCTGGGGATCACCTCCAGGGCTGTGGCAACAGCGCGGTACGGCCACTGTTCGACTCCTGTCAGGGCTCTGGAACGCTCCATAAGACGCTTCGACACAGCCATCTCCACGGCGCCACCGCCTAGCAACAGCATGGGGTCCAGGAGCACGTTACGACACACCTGCATGGCATCCTGCAGATTCCTCTCCACCTCCTGTAACCACCGTGGACACAGATCAAAGTTACTGATGATATAATAACATACACAGTATTACCACTGAACAACCAGAATGATAACATTAAAGTGATGATGTCATAGTGCTTACAGCCAGGATCTCCTTGCTCGCCCCTCGTAGCAGGATGGTGCAGGCTTTTGGGTCTTTGCACTCAGTGACGAAGGTGAAGTACTCATCACCAATCTTCTTCACCTCAAAAAGCCCCGCCCCCAAACCCACATCTTCCTCACGCAGCTCGTCTGTCCTACTGACTATACGAGCACCACACGCCCTGAAGGACACAGAAACAGTGTTCAGACATGTTTGTTGCTGTCAGCTGATTGGCTGCAGGTGGAGCACATGATGTAAGCATGTTACCTGGCAATGCGGTTGTTGTCGGTCTTCCTAACGCGGCGGATAGCGGTGATGTTTGCCTTCATCAGGTAGTGCTGAGCCAGATCTGAGTCAGGAAACAGAGTTTATGGTCTCAGTCTCTAGTTTCAAGTCTTCTTCATACAGCTTCAAGTTCATTCAGTAAACTATGGTCCATTTAGCGTCAGAGACCAGGAAGAGGGGGGCAGGGCTACATGTGATTGACAGATCAGTAACATGGCCAAAATAACAGAATCAAGACTAAAAGTTCCACTTGTTGAGCCTCATTACAAACTTCATAAATACAGTGTTTGGATGTGAGAAATCTGTGCTACAGGTGTGTGTGTGTGTGTGTGTGTGTGTACCTGACACGCCCTTCTCAGTGAAGACCAGGTCTGGTTTGAGGCGGATGATGTCCTCACAGATCTGCTGGATGTATTCTTCCTCCATCTGCAGAATCCTGGCAAAGTCCTCCTCCTTACTGATCTCAATGTCCGTCTACACATGCACACACACGCAGAGATATCATTACACAGTGAACATGTAACATACATAAAGACTCCTGACACAGCACGTCTGTGTGTGTGTGCGTGTGTGTGTCTGTGTGCGTGCGTGTTACCTGGCTCTCTCCCTTCTTGTACTCCAGAGAACAGTCGAGCAGGACGATACGAGGATCTTTGATGAGTCGTCTCATCCTCGGGTGAGTCACGTCTTTGTTCACCATCACACCTTTCAGCACGTAGGAGTCCTCGATGATCCCACCTGGAACCTGAATGCAACACGCCAGGAAGAGTCATAGGAAGTGTTAGAGGGGTCTGGATTTTCAGCTTGGGAAGTTTTCTTGTTTCCATTTGTAGTCCAAGCGTATTGACCAATCACATATCAGCATGAAAAACTGAGCCTTTATCCGCACTTTTACATATATTCCTTCTGCGGCGTTCTAACAATGCTTAATCGTCTCTGTAAACCAGGGATGTCAAACATACGGCCAGTGGGCCGTATCTGGCCTGACAGCAGGTTTCATCCGGCCCTCGAGACGTTTTGGGAAGAAGGGGGAAATGTATTGAAAAATATTTTGAGATGTTTTATAAAGTTAATATTTGTAATACGTATGTAAAATGAGCAACGTAAAGGTTGATATCATGATACGAATATTAATGAAACGGGGCACTTCGAATTATCTTCTCAGCAGGGAGTAAAAAGACTGCTCCTGCATTACGCTGGTAATACATCACATCAGAAAACAGACTGAACACCTGAGTGAGGTGACACAGAATGCAGGTTTTCAAGAGAGATCGAAGGAGCGATATTTCTTTTGTTTTATTTGCTCACAAGTTGCCAGAATTTTATCAGAGCCACGGGACTTAAGGACAGGCACACCGCTGCACTGCGCACGCATCCTGACGGTCTTCAGTTCTGTCCACACTTCTTACCAGTTTCTCCTGTCTTGACTGATGTAAAACAAAAGTTTTGGCTGATAATAACAAAGCTTCCTATGGAGTGAGCCACAAAGAGCAGCTCGTGCAAATAAAAAACAATCATCTCCGCCATGCGTAATGGCCCAGACCGTCTCCACACATCCAGACTAAGTGTAGGTTGTGGACACCGGTGTTGAGCCTGATGCATCTCCTGACTAGTTTTACCTTTGGTTATTGTAAAAACAGTAAATTAAAATGAATAATAACTGATTTTAATTACAGATGGTTCATTTTTAGGTCACCCAGAGGTGAACGTGTTGCGTTGATCATGTAAAAGTTTCAACGCGACATCACTTATAAATGCAGTAGCCTGCTGTTGCGACTTTATCACCAGCTTTCATCAGACTGTAAAAATATAACTATTACTGAACATTTCATCCTTATCCAAATACGATATCACCCACAGGCTGCCCGATCATACAGAGGTCCGCTGGTTTAACCGTGGAGCAGCGCTAAAATGCTTCCTCGAATTGCGCACAGAAATGGCACAGATTCATGGCGCATAAAAAGTCAGTGACAGAGTAACTGAGTTTACTTAGTTGAAGAACGTGCACTCCACACGGAGCTGATCAGACTGCGACTAGCTTTCTGGTGCATTACCGCCACCACTGGACTGGAGTGTGGGACAATCTAGTTGTTTGGGACGACGCGTCAACGCAAATTATTCATGTCGACGAATTTATGTCGTCTATTACGTCGTCCCAGCTCTAGTCACAACGCCAATCAGTGTTGATATGTCCCCACTTCCTTGAATGCAACAGAAATGATCGCTCTGACCTCCACTGGACAAACAGACAGTTATTTTCTTCTCCTCTCGAGGACAGCTGATTACATAGATCAGGAGGGGCGGGACTTATGGAGCTCCGAACCAACAGGATGCCTTACCTTCTCAACCTTGGCATACTTCTTGATGTCGATCTCTTTGCGTCCGTTTTCTTCGAGCTCCACGGTGCGGACGGCGTCCAGAGCGATGCTGCAGGCCAGCTCTGACCAGCGGCTCAGAGCTTTGGTGTTAATGGCTGAGTGAACGATCTTCAGCATCATGGAGCGGTCAGACGTGTCCACGGGGAAGCTGGGAAGGGAGAGTAAGATCTCATTATCTTCACGTAAAAGTGCCGCCAGGGTCCCAGAAATGTAAACTTTGATGTGATTCTAGTTCCTATCAAACAAAAACAAAAGTTAAAGTACTTTCTGATACTATCCATCACTAAATCAACAGATTGCATCATTTAAAAATGAAATAATGTACATTTTACCAACCTCATCACATTAACACTAACAGTCAGTCTGTGTGTGTGTACCTGATCTCCTTCAGAGTCTCCAGCATGTCCTCCAGAGCTTGTCTGTATGCTCCGATGATCACCGTCGGATGCATCTGCTGCTCCAGGAACTGCTCCGCCACAGACAGCATCTCCCCCGCTACACACACACACACACACACACACACACACACACACACTAAAGTCAAATGGTCCAGTCCCTCAGCTGGCTTGACGTTAATCTACCAGTTCAAGTCCCATAAAATCCGATTTAAAAGACACACTGTTAATTCAAATTTGACCCGTATAAAATGCTAACACACACAGCATGTCACCTGATATGTTTGAAAATTCGCCTCCATTCATTGTTTATTGCAAGTGCTGCTGGGATACATGACAACACAGACCAGGCTGCAGCGCCACGTTTTACCAGCTCTTCTCCCTCATGAGGTCATCATGGTGCATCTTAAGCAAAAGGTGGTATACTGCTCAGTACATAAAGCTCCTCAGAGTCTACGAGTGAGCTCACAACTTGAACAGGTGGAGAACTCCACAAATGCAACACAGATGGTTTCTAAAAGAGTTGCTCAGAAAGGAATGTCCTGGACTTTGCTGAACACAGAAGATCATCACGAGGCTTATAAAGCGGAGCGACATATATTCAGGATTTGACGGTACTTAATGAATATATAAAACTATATATTTTATATACAACCTTTAAATAAATGTAAAAATAAAAACTTAATTCACATGAAACATACCCAGTATGATAACTGAGGTGGTCCCGTCTCCCACCTCCTCGTCCTGGGTGCGGCTGATCTCGATCATGGACTTGGCTGCAGGATGCTGAACCTGGATCTGTTGCCATGGAGATAGAGGTTATCAGCAGTTTGACAGAAAATCAAGCAGCAGGTGTCAAAATGCTTCTACACTGTCACATGAAGGTTGGTAATATAATTATTAAATTTCCCTGCATGCTGCTTCTGACAATGAGGTTTAATATTCACATGGATGATTGTAAACACGGACCAGACCGTACCTGTGTGTGTGTTATCACGTGTATATGCATGTCTCATGCAGCAGTGAAGTCTGTCCTCTGTGATTCTAAACTAACCCCGTCGTCATGTTTGTCACCTGTATTCACAACAGTCACATTCACTGATCAGCCCTCCTCCAAACACTCTCTCAGAACTCTCTGATCCTTAAAGAGGACATATTATCCCCCTTCTCCACCTTTTCAAACAGTCCCCTGTGGTCTGAATGAAACATCTGTGCCGTGGTCAAAATATAACACAAATCAAGCACCAGAGGAGGTTTGTGACCCTGTATAAACCAGCTTCCTCAGAGAGCTCTGTTTTCGTGTGTGGCAAAAATTTTGTTCTAGGCTGGGGGTGGAGTCCATGGGTGGAGATACCAGGGGAGGGTATTTTGTTTTTAAACCAGAATCCCACTGTGACATCACGAGGAGAGCACATTAGAAACAGAGCATTTTTCTCTGTGTTGTAAGACTTACGCAGACCACAAACAAAGGACTGGATGGGTTTATTTCACATTTTGTGGGTCAGCAGACACTCAGGTTACCCAAATATATGTTCAAAAACACTGAAGAAGTGGATTTCTCATAATATGTCCCCTTTAATGTAATTATATTTACACTCACCTCTCTGAGAATGGAGTTTCCATCGTTGGTCATCACAATGCCTCCCATAGGATCCAGCAGCATCTACACACATGCACATCAACAATCAATAAATCCACTAATAAACAAACAGCTTCACTCACTTTGATCTCATTAGACATGCCAGCAGATCAAGTCTCACCTTCATCATGGCCCTCGGGCCAAGACAGGTCCGGATCACATCTGCAATGGTCTGAAACACACACACACACACACACACACACATTAGATTAAACAGCACTGAGCAGTGATGTCACAAAGAGAGACAATAACGTGTTTCTGGTCTGACCTTCGCAGCATTGATGTTCCCAGTCTGAACTTTACGTCCTGACTCTCTCTTCACGTTCTGATCTAAAAACACAGACAGGTGGTCAGTCAGACAGACAAGTGGTCAGACAGACAGATGGTCAGACAGACAGATGAACAGACACAAAGACAGGACTCAATAATATTGGTACTTGTAAATCTCAACTGGACAGAGTCCAATAATAATTTCGCCAGAGGAGACAATTAATTATCTTAATTAATTAATACTGATCATTACAGTATTATTATTAATTAAAATCAGGGTGTGGCTGCTGCTTCATCTCTGCAGCTATTAGCTTAGCTTTAAACAGAGATGGAGATTATTATCAGCAGAGCAAACGTAAACTACCACAAAGGTGGAGATTATTACCAGCAGAGCGCTAACGTTAACAAAGACAGTTTCTGTATTTAAACAGCGACGTTACGGTAGCTCTGATGCTACACACAGTCATGTTGGGGTGAGTGAGAGTTAGCCTGCTGCAGAGCTAGCTCTATTATCATGCTGAGTAACGGGGATAAAGTAGCTTAGCTTAGCAGCTCTCCATGCTGTCTGCGGGCTTTTAGCTTCTGTAACGTAACGATGCTAGCGAGCTGTTAGCTCGTTGTCTGTACACGATGATGCTAACTGTTAGCCTGTTAGCACAGCACATGCTCTGACGCTGGTCGGTAACCGGTTTCCGCTCGCTCGGTTAACGGCTGCTTACCGGCAGACAGTGACGGTAACAAACCGCCACCATGCCCCAGTAGAACAGGTGAGAGTAAGCTTTGAAGAGATTCAGGTACTTACTGAGCACTAACACCTGCTGGCCGAACATCTTGACAGTGCGAGCCGGACAGAGACGGCCTGGAAGGTTCTGAGAGGCACGAGGAGAGGGAGGGCTGAGCCGCAGGGGCGGGAAAACTACCAGAACATGGACCAATCGGCTGAGAGAATATGATGACTGACAGAACCGTTCGCCAATTAAATCAATGAGAGAGTTAAAGCGATCCGACGGAGGCAACGAGCGGGTCAGCCTTTTATGGTGAAACCATGGGTGAAACAGACTCCAGTTAAACAAGAGAAGTTATTGATCGTAATCAGATAATATTTTATAATAAAAAATCGGATAATTAACCACCAATATCAAACGATTTAAATATTAACATTTCATTCATTTTAACCTTGATCTGAAGGCTAAATCTGTTTTTTGCTTCTTATATCTTTACATTTGTAATTGCTTCTTATATTTTATTATTTAAGTTTTTGCAATTCTTAATTTATTTCCTTAAAAGGGGCTATATGTAAATTTTTACATGTATAAATCGTTTTTTATCGCCCATTAATAAGCGAACGGTTAACTGATGTGAAAAAGTAGATGTTCACTGTCTATCTGTGTTGCCTTTATAAAATTTTTCCCCGGGTCTATTTTCCAGAAGCTCCAGGAAGTGACATTTTATTCATTCTCAACGTCCTCCTCACTCCGCTCCACTTACAGAGATCAACAGTATAAACTCATCACACAACTCCCGGTCTTCACCTGCACAGCCAGAGGCCGACTTCCACACACTTCTCCCGGAGACACACAGACTCCTTCACAGACTTTCACATGTGTATGAACACTTACCTCCTCTGTAAACATTATGCCGGTAAATATCCAGTGTTTCGCGGCCGATGATGATGCTCGTTTGTGAACGAGAGCGAGCAACAGGTAACTGGTGCAGTTCACCTGACGGCCATGTGGTGTCGCTACAAACACAGTATTTTTGAAAGTTACATACAGCCCCTTTAACTGTTCCTGCACCAAAACACGAAGACAAATTCCTTGTATATGTAAATGTACTTTGCAATACAGACCGATTCTGATTCTGATGTATGTCAGAGGGCTTTAAATCATTCTGTCTCCGTCACATCTTATTCAACTATAAACTATATAAAACTAAAGTTTCATGTTTGTATGTTCTGGTGGCATAAAGAAAAGCTCACACTGAACCTTTCACATCTTTTTTATTCTATTGAGTTTGATCTGAACTTAATAGAAACATGTGAATTTACAATAAAATCAGTTCTGACATGTTTGTCAGACTGATGCTAAGCTACCTGGCTGCTACACTATGCAGGCTGATGCTAAGCTACCTGCTACACTATGTAGTTTATGTGAGAGCACAAGACTAAGGATGTTAAAACCTATGAACTTCCATACTCGTGTTTTTAACAATAAAACTTAGTTTGATAAGACAGGGGTGTTCAGGTAAACTCCTGCACACCGACTACATTTCACTAAATCACGAGTTTAACTGCAAGTTTCCATAATCAAAACAAGAAGTCCCCCACGGGTCAAAACGTCATCAAAGTGTTTATTAGAAACAAAAGAGTTCATTCATAAAAAGTATTACAAATAAAGCTCCACTGGATGCAATTTTCTACTTCTCTTTTCTTGATATGAGAATGCTTCTGATTGGACGATGTTTGTTTGTCTTTTCTCTGAGTACGAGGATCACAGACAGCTGACTCAAGCCGCCATGTGTCACTTCATCAACACGTTCAGCTCAGGTCCTCTTCTGATTGGCCGATGATTTTACACCAGTCTGTCATTAAATGAGGAGTCTCTGAGAGGGGTCAATACATAAATAAATAAATAAATAAATAAATGTCCTTAGGTAGGCTGGTGATGTCATGATGACATCATGACATACAGGTGTTTTTGTGAAAGTCAGCAGCTGTCTGTCCATCACTTCCTGTCTCTGGTCCAAAGTCAGGTCCCGGTCTGTCAGCAGGATTTCCCACTCCTCTGCTACATGTCTGTTGTCATGGAGACCAGGTGGTTAGACCTGATTGGTGGTTGAGAATTGGTCACAGTTCATCCTTTGACCCGCCATCCACCAGACTGTGGCTCGTCTCACGCTTCAGAAATTTCAGGAAGCCTTTGAGCTCCCGAGCACCCTAAAAGAAGCAGAACAACGAGAAGCAAAGGGCTGAGGTCGGATTCAAACCCCTGCAATAAAGGACTACAGCCTCAGTACATGGGGCACACTACATAACCGCCAAGCCATCCGGCGCCGCCTAACTGTTATTTTAACGATCAATATTAAAAAGTCCGTACGATTTATAAAACGTCTTTTTCATCAGACGGAAAAAAATTACTTTCAATGTATCTGTGCAATCTAACCGAAAAATGGTGGGAGAGCAATGTGCATGTGTGAGTCTGTGTGTGTGTGTGTGTGTGTGTGTGTGTGTGTGTGTGTGTGTGTGTGTGTGTGAGAGTCTGTGTGTGTTTGTGTGAGAGTCTGTGTGTGTGTGTGTGTGTGTGTGTGTGAGAGTCTGTGTGTGTTTGTGTGAGAGTCTGTGTGTGTGTGTGTGTCTGTGTGTGTTCGTGTGTGTTTGTGTGAGAGTCTGTGTGTGTGTGTGTGTGTCCGTGTGTGTGAGTCTGTGTGTGTTTGTGTGAGAGTCTTTGTGTGTGTGTGTGTGTGTGTGTGTGTAGGGAGGGTGATTTGACTGGACATACGCCTGCATGTCTGATTATTTCATCAAAGTCCCACACTAAGTGGTACACAGAGCCTAACTTACAGATGGATGTACGTTGTTGTGATTGTTTTTCATTCACTCCAGGCGCTGTGACCTGTATCAACAGGATGTTTAGGTCAAAGTTCAGCAGGTTTGATAGTGTAGAGGTGTAATGCAGGGTGATAACTTGGGAGAGCGGGGTTCAGATGGATCACACTTTCCTGAAGCTCTCACATTGATCGTTTGATACTCTCCATCGTGAATCTGAAGGACATTTCATAAGTGCTGAAACACTCCTAAGCCCTAACTCCTAACCCCTAACCCCTAACTCCTAACTCCTAACCCTACACACTGAAGGAAACATGAATGAAGCCCTTTTCAAACAACACCCCACTGCTCTGAGGGAGCAACAATGACTGAAGGAGAAATAAATAAAGGAATTGATCAGCTCTGCTGAACTTTGACCTAAACATCCTGTTGATACAGATCACAGCGCCTGGAGTGAATGACAAATAAAATCACACGCACGTCCGTCTGTAAATCAGGCTGCGTGTAGTACTTACACAACGCGCATGCATACGCGTGGGACTTTGATAAAATAATCTGACGTCCAGCGTGCATGTGCTCACTCAAACCACCCTCCATAGTGCGTTAGTGTGTGTGTGTGTGTGTGTTACCTCATATCTGATTGGCTCGTCCTTTCTGCCCACAGGAGCAAAGTAAATGGTTGGAAATCTGCAGAGAGAACAAACAGAGCTGAGTCCATGTTCGCACCTGATCCTGATCCTAAGTCTGAACTTCAGAGTCCTGAACCTTCTCACCCCTGGACGTCATAGCCCGATGGAACATCGTTCTCCACTGCATTCATCTTTGCAATGACCATTTTCTTATTAGAGAGCAGCTGAGAGAGAGAGAGAGGAGGGTCGTCATGATACCAGAATTTAAACTTTGAAATGATTCTTCTATAATAATATAAGACACCTGTCCTGACACCTGATTTCAGGTCATTTCTTGTTTTAGGTCAACAGAGAGACAAACTGTAGTGACACAAGTGTTTAGTGTCATTGGAACAGGTGTGCAGGAGTCTGTCTGCAGCCTGTGGTGGACTCCTTCCTCTTCTACACACCTGTCTGAGGAAACTGTTTTTATGAAGCTTCAGTTCTTTTGACTATCGATCATTAAACTGACTCATCACATCATTTTTAAAAGTATCGACCATTATGAAACTCTAAAGACAGAGAGAGAACGTCCCCTTTGAGAAGAAGTGAACAGACAAATTCACTTTTAATGCATGCTCCTGATTGGTCCGTTTCAGCTAATAGTATCTCTTGTTTGGATCTTAGAGCTGCTGACATCACTCTGAGGAGGAAACAAGGGTGCTCCCAAAGCATGCTGGGTAATCTGCAGTCAGCGTGTGTGTGTGTGTGTGTGTGTGTGTGTGTGTGTGTGTGTGTGTGTGTGTGTGTGTGTGTGTGTGTGTGTGTGTGTGTGTGTGTGTGTGTGTGTGTGTGTGTGTGTGTGTGTGTGTGTGTGTGTGTACCGTGTCAGCCAGCTCCCTGTAGACCAGCTCCAGTTTCTTACAGTGTGGACAGGAAGTAGAGTAGAACTGTATCAGAACATCTTTATCTGGATCATTGACCACCTGATCAAACGACTCAGCAACCACAACCTGACCAACACACACACACGCACACACGCACACACACACACACACACACACACACAAAAAACAACAAAGGACAATAATCATGACCCAAGCAGCAAGCTGTGATGGTTTTCAGATTTGTCAGAATAAATATAAACAGAGACTTCACTCATGTTCAGAATCAGAATCAGAAATAATTTATTACATTCCCAGAGCAACATGTGCACAGAATAGTTAGTCCTGTACAGGTGACATGCAGGTGACAGTCCTGTATAGGAGATAGAATGGTTCAGGTCTATGCTCTCTTCTGATTGGCTAACAGGCCTGAAGTCTGCTGTTAGACTTCATGTGACCTAAACCATGTGACCTACTGTCACAGGTTGTGACCCCAGCTCACCTTGACAGACGCAGAGTTTCTTTCAGGTACAGGTTCAGACTTCACGTAACGTTTGAGAAGACCTGAGAAGTAATCATCGAGAAACCTCTCCAACGACTGACCGTCCCTCCTGAAACACGCGCACGCACACACACACACACACACACACACACACACACACACACACACACACACACACACACACACACACACACACACACACACACACACACACACACACACACACACACACACACACACACACACACACACACACACACAGCTGATATCAAGGTGTATTTTCTGAAGGCTGTGAGGTGATACAGGTGAGACTGATGTGGGGACAAAAAATCTCATGGTGTACTTTCTTAGCCTGGTTCGACCCAGTTAAGCCTATTTACCTACATGAACTCCCCTCTAATGGTGTATTATCTTAGCCTTGTTATGCCTTGTTAGTCTGGTTTGGCATTGTTTGATCTGGCTAGTCTGATTTGGCCTGGGTAGGCCTGGTTAGCCTTGTTTGGACTGGTTGGCATTGTTTAGCCTGGGTTGGTCAAGTTATCCCTGTTTGGCATGGTAAGCCTTATTTGGTCTGGGTCGGCCTACCTAGCCTTGTTTGTCTGGGCGGGCCTGTTAGCCCTGTTTGGCCTGGGTGAGCATGCTAAGCGTTATTTGGTCTGGGTTGGCCTGGTAAGTCTGAATCGGCCCGGTTAGCCTTGTTTAGCCTGGGTCGGCCTGGTTACCTACGTGAACTCCTCTCTCATGGTGTACTTGTGGCCCATTTTGGTCCGGATCGTGACGAACGGCAGCTCTCCTCCGTCTGACGTGCCAAGGCCAAAGTCCTCCTCCAACTCAGACAGGAAGTCCTTCTTATTGGCCACTGAGAATGTCAGGCCCCGCCCACTGTATTTAGATGCAACTTTCATCACCCTAATTTAGAGACAGAGGGGGCGAGGCTTAACAAACAATATCAACAGGTTGAACATGTTAAAGTTTTATTAACCTGAACGAGCTTACCTGTGACCCAGTTCGCCTGTGAGTAAATTATGTTTCCTTCCTGTCACCTGTACAGGACTGTCATCTGTATGTCACTGTACAGGACTGTCATCTGTATGTCACTGTACAGGACTGTCACCTGTATGTCACTGTACAGGACTGTCATCTGTATGTCACCTGTACAGGACTGTCATCTGTATGTCACTGTACAGGACTGTCATCTGTATGTCACTGTACAGGACTGTCACCTGTATATCACTTGTACAGGACTGTCATCTGTATGTCACTGTACAGGACTGTCATCTGTATGTCACCTGTACAGGACTGTCATCTGTATGTCACCTGTGCAGGACTGTCAACTGTAAGTCACCTGTATAGGACTGTCACCTGTATGTCACCTGTATAGGACTGTCACCTGCATGTCACCTGCATGTCACCTGTATGTCACCTGTACAGGACTGTCACCTGTATGTCACCTGTATAGGACTGTCACCTGTATGTCACCTGTATAGGACTGTCACCTGCATGTCACCTGCATGTCACCTGTATGTCACCTGTACAGGACTGTCACCTGTATGTCACCTGTATGTCACCTGCATGTCACCTGTATAGGACTGTCACCTGTTCCTCCAGTAGTTGGACCCTCGGCTGTTGTGATGGAAGTCGAGGTCGTAGTACGCTGTCAGCAGGTCTCGTACTCTCAGACGATCTCTGTTCTCCGCAGTCATGTGAGGGCATAAACCATAGCTGCAGACAGACAGGTAGAGAGACAGACGGGTTGTACCCCTGATAGCCACTAGGTGATGCTGTAGTCTGAGGTAAAGGGGGAAAGTTACACGTTATCTCTGATGAAGCGTCTGAGAGATCCGATGGTCAGATAATCTTTGAAGACGACGACACTGTCCTCAAATTTATTGGCCAGTCTGGGAGGTCTGAACAATAACACACCCCTGTGACACAAACACACACACAGGTAGGGTTGTCACACTCCCGGAATTTTAAGCTTCAGAAAAATTAAGGTCGACAAAGACAAAGAATCTGCTCTTAAAGTAAACAAAGCAAATACACATCATAAAAACAAAGTTACATCAGTAACTCACTCAGAGTTCACCCCGTATTTCTCCCCCAGCTTCAGCTCTACACTATGAGCAAATCTGAACTGGTCTCTCAGGAGACCTGCAGCTCGCACAAACTCTGACAGACGAGGGCTGTCTGCACCTGAAAACACACCTTACACACAAACACACAAACACACACGTCAAATGGGGCATGGTATGTGTTTTCACATGTGAACAAAGTGTTAATTATGATAACATCAAACCAGGATCAGTCTGCTAACATCACGAACTGTAGGCTAACGTCTCTACGGTAAGTTAGCATGTGACTGTGTGAGGTCATATGACTGTGGTACCGATGATGCTGGCGTCGTAGTGGTCCATGAATGTGTGCAGGTGTTCTTCAGTCTTCAGGAGAACTGAGTCTGGACCGGTCTGCTTCTTCATGTACTGATAGATCCCATCTACACGCAAGCACGCACGCGCACACACACACACACACACACACACACACACACACACCATGTTTTATAAACAATAATAACAATAACAATGATATAAGTATTACAATACAATAATCTGGAACATTAACGCTAACTGCTAAAGGCTACCTGCCTACCACTGACTCTGCTTCAGGTAGAGAACTATGATTGGTTACAGCTTGCTTGTCTGTTTTACCTGGGGTGCGAGGACCGTCATAGGGGGCAGAGTCTTTTCCGTTCCTGAAGATCTTGAGAGTGGGATAGCCAGACACGCCGAAACGGGCACAGGTCTCTGAATGAGCCGTACAGTCCACCTGACACAGGACAGACAGGTGAGAGACAGACAGGTAAGTCATTGTACCTAACTAATAAAAAAACAATTACACTTAACAACAGTAGATTACAGGTGGGACAGGTGACACAGGTGAGAGATAGACATGAAGTAATTCAAACTTTATTGACAGTGTCTGTTTGAACAAATGACTCAAAGCGTCAAAATATGTAAGTTTGTCCAGAAACCAAAGATGTTTGATACCTTTATGATACCAGGTGTTTTAAATCAATACACGAATAAGTTGCCAGCGTTTTTGCACGTAATCATTGGCAATGTTTTTGTGAAATTTAAACACATTTTTTTGCTAATTAAAACCAACAAATTACCAATATTGAGTGTAACAAACAGGTATTATTGGTTTTTTTTTTTTAAATCATGTGATAACAATATTACCTGAAACCATGACAACAGGTGATTTATCATCATAATCATACAGATTACAGATGTTTCTTATATTAATATTGACGATGATGATGATGATGGTACCTTAGCTAGCTGCACGGTGCCCTTCAGTCGAGTCGCTGCTCTGTCAAACTCTGGAGCTAACTTCTTACAGTGACCACACCTGGAGAGGTGAAGGACAGAAGGAGCAGTGGAAGGAGACAAGGAAGGACGGGGGGAGGGGGGGTCATATGAAAGATGGAGACGGGAGGATAAGGAAGGAGGTAAATATGTCAAAAAGAAGTGATGGCGAGAGAAAGGGGGATGACAGGAAGAAAAATGATGGAGGATAAAGAAAGAATGATTAGTTGATGTATCCGTCATCATCTCCATGTTCATATTAAACCCGGAAATGTCCCTGTTTGTTCTAAACCAGCTATGCTAACACTAGCGTCCCGGCTCCGTTACCATGGAGCATAGAATTTGATCAGCATAGTCTCGTGCTCCGTTGCCAGGTAGTCGAAGTCCGCGTCCCCGAGCTCGAGCACGTCCCTGCGCGAGGACCCCGCCGCGGGAAAACAGGACAACAGGACGAGCGTGACGGCGGGAATGAGGCGGACAGCGGCCTCCATGATGAAGAGAAACGGTGAATGATTTTTCGGTGGAAAATGAAGAGAAACAGCGGAGACAGCTACAGACCGAGGAGACCCTCCGCTCCGTGTCAAGCTCACCGAGAGAAGGGACTTATCCAACAACTTCCGGTCACGGTTTTCCGCGATAAAAGCCCTCATCGTGACAAAACATAGTAGCCTACCTTAAAGCTCAACAATAAAAATATCTATTTTCAGGGTTTACTGTGGGCTGTTACGCCTTTATTTAGAAGAAGAACAGTGAATACAGTTAGATACTAGGGAGAGAGAGAGAGAGAGAGAGAGAGAGAGGGAGTTGTGAATGACGTGGTTAAGGAGCCACTATAGCCGCTGTAAATTGGGTGTGCACATGCGTACTGACCACTGCACTACCGGCGCAATAAAAAATATCTGTAAGGGTGAATCCGCAATCTTGTACTATCCACCTCTCCTCTACAGCCGAGATACAGTATTTAATGATCCAATAGTAATACATGTAATACACTGGGCTTTTATTGTGAAAGGCGGATTACCGTCACCAGTACAAATGTTTCTAACTTGACCACCTCACCATCCCCCCCCCCCCCTCCTCCTCTTATTGGCATGAATGTAATACTTATAATATATACAAAGCATCATGTAATAATGAATATCATCAATAATCAGCTGACTCAAATGGAAGGCAGAGAAAATACCGGAAAACTGCTCCCTGATTGGTCACAGCATGAAGGGCTGACGTGCTGTAGCTTTGAGATTGGTTCGAAAACCCAACGTCTCTTTATTCAGTGTTTTTACTTTGAAAAGCATTTTCTATTGCTTTATCTCTTAAGTCTTTATTTTTTGATGACATCACTTGGCATAAATATTTACCTTATAATTAATTAAAAAAATGATTAATAAGAAAACATCTGATTTCTCTAAATCTTTTTTTTCCATGACGAGCTGGAATCAAATGATATCATGAGAAACAGACGTTAGAGTATGTTTATCCTGACTGTAATTAAGACTTTAGACCTGATTAAAGGGGCTGTATATAACTTTCAAAAATACTGCGTTTGTAGCGACACCGCATGGCCGTCAGGTGAACTGCACCAGTTACCTGTTGCTCGCTCTCGTTCACAAACGAGCATCGTCATCATCATCGAAACACTGGATATTTACCGGCATAATGTTTACAAAGGAGGTAAGTGTTCATACACATGTGAAAGTCTGTGAAGGAGTCTGTGTGTCTCCGGGAGAAGTGTGTGGAAGACGGCCTCTGGCTGTGCAGGTGAAGACCGGGAGTGTGTGATGAGTTTATACTGTTGATCTCTGTAAGTGGAGCGGAGTGAGGAGGACGTTGAGAACGTGCATAAAATGTCACTTCCTGGAGCTTTCGCGGAAAATACGACCCGGGGAAACATTTTATAAAGGCAACACAGATAGACAGTGAACATCTACTTTTTCACATCAGTTAACCATACGCTTGTCAATGGGCGATGAAAAACGATTTATACACGTAAAAATTTACATATAGCCCCTTTAAAGGTTTGACTCAAACTGAACACTTCTAGTAGCAGAGGGAATCCCTCCCATGATTGCCCACCAGCCTCGACCTCATCTTTTGTTATCGTATTGATTGAGAGTCCCCTGGTGGCGAAATTTACATACTATGCCTTTTTATGTTGTCCTGATAGCAGAAATGTAAACTTTGATATGGTTGCAGTAAAAATCAGATTGTATAAAAACATGTTTGTTACTATAGTAACAAAAATATAAGTCTAAGACACACCTTGTTTTGATCAAAAACTGCCCACAAACATGTTGCCCCTCACTCCTCCTCCTTTTCAAAACATTGCCGACATATTTTTGTGAGTGCATTTGATTTCTTTCTAGGTCTGCATAATTTTAAAATGTGTGCTATCTAAAAGAACTGAAGGATTAAAATGTTGACCACCTTTATTTTAATCTCTAAATGGGTCATCTGTGTTACTTGTGGTTAAAGTCATTTTCTGTTTTGTTTTTTTATTGATGGACCACTGACACCTTAATCTCTTTTGTGATTATTTTAGGTACTCTTACAAAAAAAACATCCTTCCAGTTTTAAAAATATAATAAATGTTTTATTGAAGCACTTGACCTTTAGCCATCATCAATATGAACAAACACTCTAAGAGACCTTCACAGAGCATCTTAACGTTCTTCACTATCACACAGAGCGTCTGCACGTTTTTCACTATCACACAGAGCGTCTGCACGTTCTTCACTATCACACAGTCTGAACGTTCTTCACTATCACAGAGCATTTGCATGTTCTTCACTATCACAGAGCGTCTGCATGTTCTTCACTATCACAGAGCGTCTGCACGTTCTTCACTATCACACAGAACGTCTGCACGTTCTTCACTATCACAGTCTGAACGTTCTTCACTATCACAGTCTGAACGTTCTTCACTATCACAGAGCGTCTGCACGTTCTTCACTATCACACAGAACGTCTGCACATTCTTCACTATCACACAGAGCGTCTGCACGTTCTTCACTATCACACAGAACATCTGCACGTTCTTCACTATCACACAGAGCGTCTGCACGTTCTTCACTATCACACAGAGCGTCTGCACATTCTTCACTATCACACGTCTGCACGTTCTACACTATCACACAGCGTCTGCACGTTCTACACTATCACACAGAGCGTCTGCACGTTCTTCACTATCACACAGAACGTCTGCACGTTCTTCACTATCACAGTCTGCACGTTCTTCACTATCACACAGAACGTCTGCACGTTTTTCACAACTTTCACACCAACACACATAAGGCCACAGAGAACCACAGACTGATCAGCAGACTGGGCCTTCACAGTCTGAGAGCTGCACAAAGAGTATCATGTTAATGTTCCTCCTGGTTCTGTGATAGGATGGAGAACTGGAATAGAAAGAAATATGAAAGAGAAAACAAAAGCACAGCTTCATTTGTTGTTTTTCTTCTGTCCTTCATGACATCATGGTGACCCCACCTCCGAGTCAGTGGGCGGAGTCTAACTGAGGCCAGAGGAGGTACAAATAAATAATAGATATAAATATAGAGGACTGAGGTGTGTTCCTGTCAGGATAACATGAGTTCTTCAGTCTTTAGAACAAAAACAAAAAGAATGAAGTTCAGTGGTTCAGCAGAACATCATTCATTCTTCACCAGTACTGTCCAGAACATCACCTCCCTCCTTTTTCAAAACGTTCCTTCACTACGACAGGAATAGAACATCAGCAGAACAAACATGAAGAACTCTGTATCATCACAGGTGGAACGTTCTTGAGTCAACAAAGAACATCATCAGAATGTTCTAGAATCATTGAAACCTCAAAGAACCTCATGTCCACCTGAGAGCTCTGAGAATGTTACAGAATATTCCCCCTGCAGGATGTCCTCTGAGGAAGCTGCAGGCTTGTCTGTGATTGGCCACACCTTCAGTCCAGGGCTCCCTCTTGTGTGCTGATTGGCTGGCCCTCTGAGGAACAGCAGGTGGATTTTTGGACATGGAAGAGATTCATCAGGTGTCTGAATCGCCCTGTCACCTTGAGGAAACAGATGAGTCATTTCTTTAATATTTCATAAATCACCAAAAAAGAATGACTAAGGCTCCTCCCCCTCATACCTGCTGGGCGGTCTTGTTTCCCAGGTGGGTGGAGACCTGTCTGAACGTTTTCTGATTGGCTCCCTTCTGCTTACAGGCGGTCAGGATGGCTCGGTCCGCCTCCCTGAAACACACAGAGGTCAGAGGTCACAGTCTGTCAGCTGGTTCAAACAGAACTTTATTAATATCAACAGGATGAACAAATGAGTATTAGTTTAATGTTTTGGTTCTGACCGGGTCCAGACCACTTCTTTCTCTCCACTCGTTGTCATGGAGAGGATTTTGTTGCAAACCGCTCCCTCTGACTCCTCCCCTTCCTCTTCGTCACTTCCTGTCTCGCTGTCATCCGGTGTTTCATCCTCGTCTCTTTTCCTGTTTATGTTCTGAGGATTGTGAGAAATGCAGTCAGTAACTGTGGTGTCAGAGCTGGTTGCCATGGGTGACGACTGAGTGTGAAGCTGCTGGAAAAACTCCCAGAATTCCTTGTGCAGGTTGGGGTGGCGTTTGAGGAAAGAGGAGATCTGAGAGAGGAAGTGAGAGCACATTATTCTTCTGTGGTGTTTGATGATGTAGGCTGATGTTCGTTTACGTTGATATGATATCAAATTATCTCATTTGTCTGCTGAAGACTGAGAACTGAACAATCATCATGACTAATTAAAGGCCTACATAATCTACCTTCTCAACGTCCTCAGGCATGGGGGTGGGGCTGCCTTGCAGTACTGACACCACCTGCTGGTAGAGGGAGGAGTCTTCTCCCAGGCTCCGCCCAAGTCTCTGCAGAAACCAACGACTGCGTTCAAACAGGTTCAGCTCAGTTTGCTAACAGGAAACACCAGAAGAGAAGAAGAGTGAGGTCAACATAATGTCATAATGTAAGAGTGATGAGTCGATGCAATGTCACACACCAGGTTACAGCAGTCGGCCTGTCCCTGGCTCAGGAAGGCAGCGAGCTCTTGGAGCAGCTGAGGCCAGGGCCGCAGCAGTCGGCTCAGAGAGTCAAACAGGAGTTCAGGAGCCCCAGAGGCCCCCAGGGGCCCCTCTGAAGAGAACTGATCCAACACCTGCAGCAGCTGTTCAGAGACACCTGGACACACCTGCACCGCGTCACACACCTGTGAGGCAGCAGGAAGTAAAGACAAACATCAAGAACGATCAGTACACGCATCATCAGATCTGAGAGAGAAAGAATGATGAGAAGCAGAAAATCTGAGCAGAAAATCCTGAGCAAACACCTCCTCACACTCCCTCTGATCTTCCTCAGAGTCCAGCAGCTTCTCCTGAACACATACACACACAGTCAGACACACACACACACACACACACACACACACACACACACACACACACACACACACACACACACACACACACACACACACACACACACACACACACACACACACACACACACACACACAACGTAGAGACACACAACGTAGAGACACACACACACGTCAAACCTGTATAATTGTTTAATAATCTTCATCACGGAAAGACTTACCAGCTGCTCTGTCTCTACTTCTTCTGCTGCTCTGGACGGCGTTGATGTGACTTCCTGTTCATACTCTGACTCTGCCTCCACTGGGCCATCATGTACGTTGTCGGGGGTGACACTTCCTGCTGAGCTGGGTGATGATTCAGACAGAGCCAGGACGACCTCACTCTCCTCCTCCAGTTCCTCCTCGTTTGTCCTGATGACATCATCACGTTCCTGTATCTCCTCCATGGAGGGGGCAGGGCATTCTGGAGAAGGCGGGATAACAGCATCTTTAGAGCTCCTCCCCCTTCTCCTCAGACTGGTTAGGGTCTGATTGTGGCAACTGATTCGCTCTCTGGTCGTCATTGAGACAGCTGTGGTGTTGATGATCTCAGCATGAGTGTCAGAGTGAGACGGGCGGGGGCGCTGGAGGAGAGCTTTGGGAGGATTTAGGGGGAGTTGTGAGGAGTCAGAAGGAGGATGGGGGAGGGTCTGATTCACCTGCAGGAAGCCCACACGTCTGAAGTCCAGGTTTTTTGGGAGTCGGGGGGGATACTTGGTCCAGGGGGGGAAGTTGTTAGTGTGGGAGGCAGAGCGAAGGAAGGTCAGGTGACTGTGACGGGCAGCAGTTGACCTGCAGGAGGGCGGGGCCTCAGGGGTGGAGCCGGTGGGGCTGTTATATATCTTGATGGTTGGGTAGATGACAGGAAGACTCCTCTGTGGAATAACATTAATGTTGTTATTATCATTATTAATAACTAAAGGAGTTATTATCATCAGCACAGTGACAGTCTAAAGGGGGTTCATCTCACCTGCAGCCATAAAGGCAGCACACTCTCCTCTCTCTCCACAGGGGGGCGCTGCTCTGTTCCAACTACACCCCGACATGCCACCAGCATGGGCCACACCACCCTCTGATACCTGAAGGCCTGAGACCCAGACAGACAGACAGCTCAGAGTGTGAAGGTGAGACAGACAGCTCAGAGTGTGGAGGTGAGACAGACAGTTTACAGGCATGAGGCCATCGTTACCTTGACGATGTTGTCAGGGTGACCAGGTCTGCAGCATTGCAGGATCCTTCGTCGGACCTGGACCAGACTCTTCCTCAGCAGGAACTGAGACACCAACTTGGTGGGATCACATGACCCCTCCATGTTCCTGAGACCCAGGACCAACAGGCTGAGAACACACACACACACACACACACACACACACATACACACACACACACACACACACACACACACTCTTAAATTCTCTTCTTCGTTTAGTATCAGTGTTTTGGGTGTACATGTAGGCATATGTGTGTATCTTTGTGTGTATATTTATTTGTGTGTGTTGTGAGTACCAGTCCTCGGCTGCAGTAAAGGCAGCTGTCCTGCGGGGGCAGTAGAGAGCAGGGTCCAGGCTGGCACAGGGCAGCAGCTCAGGGTAGAGGAAGACCGGGCGACTAGCGAAGAGCCAGGCTAGCTCAGCGGGCATGACGGGGAAACTACGCACTGTACACACACAGACACACAATCTCTTAAATTCTCTTCTTCGTTTAAATTCTCTTCTCTGTTTACTTGTTAACAATGGATGTGCATACAGCACCTTAAACACCAGGGGTCTGTACTATGAAGCAGGATTTGGGGTTAGAGGTCACTTCAGGGTTAACTCTGGGTTTTTAATCCTACGAAGGTGGTTCACTTGTTACCTGGGTATATCGCCATGGTAACCTCTGCTGCACACCTAACCTGCTCCAGGTTATTTTGGAGATAAGAGATCAACCTGTGGAAGTCTCCGCCCACTGACCAATCAGATCCCTTGATGGTGGAGGGCGCTGATGAAGAGGGGGGAGGAGGGAGAGAGACCCTTCATGTGTTCCGTATAATAACATTATAGTCCGTAGTGAATTATTTTGAATTGATATCATCCTTCAACAGAGACTAAAAAAAGCAGCGGAGCCTTAGAGACACACATCCAGTTCAGAGAAAAAAACAGGAGTTATTATCTTCAGTTCTAAGGTGAACTAACGATGGGACAGAAATATAATAATCTGTAGTTTGGACATTAATACTCTCTGATGTTTATTTTTTCTGCCAGTTGTCCTTCCTGCATTTGTTCCTGCAGCTGTGTTACTTTAGTCTCTGGGTTTGTTTTAAACCTCTATATTATTAATATAGTTTGTTCAGAGTTTGTTAGATATGACGATCTGCTGACAGGAGACGCAGTTATGATAGTGATTGGTTATATGAAGCTAGCTCCGCCCCTTTTCTGTGAACGCGCTCTCTGAAACTCGAGGGTAATTTATCAGGTTGATAAGCGGTTTCATGTGACTGTTAATCACGGTCTCTGATGTTAGGGTTAGTGAAGCCAGATCACCCAAAGATACCCTGGGTAAGTTGGACTCTCTTCGTAGTCCAGACCCCTGGTCCATGTGCGGCACACGTGCCGTCAGTGTTGTTTGTCTCATGTTTGTTGTTTTGTACTCACTGTATCCGCGGGCGTCAGGTGGGCGGGGCTGCAGTTGGTAGCTGATGGGCATCTG
This sequence comes from Labrus mixtus, assembly GCF_963584025.1. Lineage (NCBI taxonomy): Eukaryota > Metazoa > Chordata > Actinopteri > Labriformes > Labridae > Labrus > Labrus mixtus. The sequence goes on along the minus strand of NC_083627.1, from coordinate 13,878,004 downwards.
TTTCAGCTCCTCCAGAAGCTGCAGCGCCCCCTGCAGGTTGGAGGCTCTGAAGGCGCTGCAGAAACCAGGACGAGAGGAAGACGCAAGAAGCTCCGCCCTCTGAGCAAGCAAGTTCAACTCAAACTGAGAGAGAGAAGGGAGTGACAGTTGTCATGGAAACCCTGTCAGCCATCTTTGTTTGTGCCATCAACAACATGAACATAAGGTGTTTAAACTGACATAAAACATGTTTGAACAGATAACTTTATTTAAAGTGTTTTAATGTATTCAGTGTGCGTGTGTGTGTCTGTGTGTGTGTGCGGGTGTCTGTGTGTGCGTGTGTGTGTGTATGAGTTACCAGGAACTGTCTGGTGGTCTCAGCCTCGCTGTGCAGTTCAGCCACAGGTGAGCTCAGCAGGTGTATCTGAGTGAGCAGCTGGACGTGCTAACAGACAAAATGAATCATTATATTACATCCACATGTCAGTCACACAGGTGTGTGCGTGCGTTACCCCTCAAGTGTTCACACCAAAACAGACACGGTTTTTTTTCATAAGTTATCAATCCTGCAGGGAACTTCAGGTTGACACTCTGTTATCTAGAGACATCCTTCTCACACACACTGAAATACACACACATGCACAAACTGGACCTGTGGACATGAATTAGGGGAGCCATGTCAGAGTTGGGGGGATACGCAGGGGGCACGGCAGAGCTATTGAGGGTTCAGTGCCTTAGGGCGCGGTCACACTGGCCATCAGTACCGTGCCGTACTCAAGCAAAATTGGCCCCCCGCTGCGCCATTCCCACGCTGGCCGGCACGGCCCGCAGTCACACTGCACAGGAGGACTAACCGTGCCTAAGCAGTGCACGATTGCCTCTTGTGCATAACGCCTTAATACAGCACATGCATGCTTTATGTTATTATGAAGCGTGCTCAGTTTACAAACAGGTGGACTCCAGAAAAAAAAAGAAGGGACGCGCAGTCAAGTCTGCGTCTGCACATCGGAGAACAACACAGAGCATGACAGCTACTTTACTGACTTTGCGGCTTATTTTAAGTCATTTTAATCAGACACAGCAATAAATAAATTAAAAAATAAAAGAGACCAACAACACAACACAGAGAACATGACAGCTACTTTGTGGCTTATATTGTGTAATTTTAGTCAGATACAGCCATGAAACTCTGGATTTCTCCATAATGAAGGTCAGCGTTGTGTACCCGCGGGCTTGTGCTCGTGCATGAAGTTTACCGTGCCGAAGCACACCTTTCAGAAGTGTGCCAAAGCCAAGGAAGTGTACCATGCCTGAGCACTGCACGGAGCGGTCACACTGGTCAAACTAACTGGACTTCAGGGTTGAAGCATGCTTGGGCACGGTACGGATTGCCAGTGTGACCGCGCCCTTACTCAAGGGCACCTCTGCAGTACTCAGGAAATGACCTGGCACCTCTCCGGCTACCAGACCAACTGCTCTGTTTTAGCCCACTCGGGGACTTGAACCAATGAACGTCCAGTTCCCAGCCCAAGTCCCTACAGACTGAGCTACTGCACATAAAATAGCCCTCATCAGATGTCATCAAAGCAGCTGCTACAGGCACACTGACTGTACATTAATTTGTAGTCATATCTGTAGGAAGAGTTACCTGCTGTAGCTGCTGCTGCAGTCTGCTCCTTTGACGAGTGTCCAGCTTCAGTGTGTACGGCTCTGCACAGGGCGTGTGTGTGTTACAGGGTGTGTGTGCGTTACAGGGTGTGTGTGTGTCACAGGGTGTGTGTGTGTCACAGGGTGTGTGTGTGGGAAGAGCGAGCTGACGTCTCTTCCTGATCTGCTCCAGCTGCTGCTTCACTGTACGTGGCTTTGTTATTAGGCTGCTCTCCTGGTCGTCCCCGCCCCCTCTGCTAAAAGGAAATAGAGTAAAAGAACACACAAAGTGTGTGTATGTGTGTGTGTGTGTGAGAGTGTGTGTGATACACACGTGTTATGCTGATCCTCATTTGCGTGTGTCTGAACAGTCTGTGTATCATCCAGTGGCTCCTCCTCTTCCTCGTCAACTTCCTGTCCTGTGAGGTCTTCTTTAAGCTGGACAGTACACACACACACAGTCAGTTTTCCTTTGATCCCAGCCTTTATGCTAAATTAAGTTTACCTGTGTGTGCGTGTGTGCATGTGTGTAGACTGAACACTCACAGTTTCGAACAGCTCCTCCATCAGCTCGTTCACCTCCTTCTCTGAAACAAACACAAACAGTGATAATTAAAACATATTTGTTGTTTTTGAGAGTGGTCAAACAAAACCCAGATACTCAAACGAGTCATCTCGCCTAGATGAGGGAAACCGGGGCACCCCCCTGGAGCCAGTCCTGACCAGGGTAAGATCAGATGCTAGTGTCTGGTGGCTGGGATTACCTCCCTTTCGGGCTCAGCCTCAGAGAACTACATGGGGTACCCGCCCTGTTGTGTGTGTGTGTGTACTCACTGGTGATGCGGACAGCCTTATCGTCACGGTAATCCTCCTGGTCAGGTTCATCGATGTCAGCCAGGAAGTTATACTCAGGATCATCTTCATCGTCACACTCGTCTGAGAGAGACAGAGAGAGAGAATTATAACATGTGACGCACGCACGCACGCACGCACACACACACGCACACACAAACCTTCATTGTCTATGTCTGAGATCATCAGTCCTCTCAGCCAATCGGTCCACTCCCTATCCTCATGGGTGGAGCTTGAGTCATACATGTCAGGTGTGATGTCAGGAGCTTGTAGCTCCGCCTCCAGCTGACCCAGTGGGATGTCCCGTAGAGGACGTTTAGAGCGAGTCCTGTACGCCATCAGCCCCACCTCCTCCTCAGACTCAGACAAAGGCTGACCAATCAAAACAAAGATCAAGAATCAATCTCCCTGATCACCTGTCTGTGGTTACCAATAGATCCCTCAGACCCTGACTGTGAGTCACCCAGGTGACAGTTACCTGGTAGGGCTCCATGCACACAGCCAGCTCCTCTTCCACTGCATGGAGCTTCTCCAGGAAGCTGCTGTCAGTCACTGCTTTAGGGGGTGGGGCTTTAGGTGGAGGTGGCGGCCCCATAGAGACAGACACCGCCCTCAGACGCCTTGAGCGGCTACGAAAGGTCTGAGGAGAGACGATCAAGATTAAAAAAGAAGTTGAACACACAGACGCCCAGGAGGCGGGGCTTAAAGTCAATAACATCTGGGTCAGTGCATCATCAGGTGTGTGTCACAAGACATCATCCACCTCTGCTATACTGTTGCCATGGAGATAGATATACCTGCCAGGGGCTGCAGCTGTCCTCCTCCCCCCTACTCAGACGACTCCCTCGGGGGGAGGACGCCGTGCTCTCCAAGTCGCTCTCCTGGAACGTCTACATACACACACACGCAAGTCAGTGATGAGTCATCAGTATGAAAGAGTGCTGTAGCCAATCAGAGGTCAGCCTCACGTCTTCGGTGGTATCGTCCTCTTCGTCCTCATCAGGTCGGTACTCTTCATCAGAGGAGTCCTCGTCAGCCAGAGGGATGTCCACGAACTGAGGAGCCTGAACATAACACGAGGCATTCAATGCCTTTCACTGGGAGCAGACAACCTCAGACAGGGGATGACATCATCATAACAAACAAATGACATCATCAAGAGAAATCAGTGATCTAAATTTAATTCATGAAGTGGTCTGTTTCCAGTCTCCATGTTGGAAATGCTGTCTCAGCCTAACTTTCAGTCACCCTAACGACAGGCTGAGAGCTGGAGCTGAGGCGGGTTTTAAGCCTCCTGACAAACTGTTACACAGACGCCCACCTGTCAATAAAGTAGGCTACCTCCTTATTGTGAATAACTCTTATCCTTCATCAAATCAAAATGGATGAGTCATCAAAACATTCACCCCCCGTACAGTGTATGCCGATCGAGACATGAGTTAATCAGACCTATTTGGTTTTTTGAACCAGGCTGTAAACATGTTAATCTCTGCTGTAAAAACAGGCTTTTTAGAATGAGTGTGTATGTGACTTCCTGTGCTTCTGCAGCCAGCCTCTAGTGGACATTCGAGGAACTGCAGGATGCACCGGAGGTTGCTGCTTGGTACAAAGTGAATTCAGTATTGTTTTAAATAACTGTGACCTTTGACCTTTACCTTCTTGACATCACTGCTCTTCTTGATTGGTGAAATGTTCCAGGCTGGAATCACCTGACAGAGAGAGATAGAGACAGGTGAGACAGACACAGACACACAGACACAGACACAGACACACACACACACACACACATACACATACACATACACATACACATACACATACACATACACATACACACACAGCTAGACAGACAGACAGACAAGGTGTCTCACCACTCCTCTCTCCACCACTTCTTTAAATTTGGATCGGGTCATTTTTGGCTCCTGAATAAGAAAACCAATCAAATAAAGATCAGCAGCTTGATAAACATTAACATGTAGTTAAACTCTTCTGAATGGACGACACTCACAAACGGAGGGATGGATTCAGTCTCGTTGATGGCAGCTTTCATCATGGCCACTACGTGTTCGTTAGTTATCACTTCCTGCAGGCAAAGGTCAAATATCAGGCACATGAGCAGGACAATAAACACACAGAGCCAAAATGGCTGCCTGATGTACTCTAAACACAGAGGCCCTTACGAATAGCCACAGTTCAGTATGCAGTGCGTACTTTTCAGTTGGGAGTTTCAGTAGACTCAACCCTCGTGGTCATTCAGGAGGCTTTTTTTGTGTCCGCCTCAGTAGACTGAACATTTCAGCATGGATACTAACTTCACGTGTGCCTCCAAATCAAAACAAACGAGCATGGATTCATTGGATCAATTTTGAATCTGGAGTTAAAGTCCCGACTGACATCACTACTTTAATTAACAACAGAAAATGCAACAAATGTCTGAATTATTATAAAACCTTTCCCCCTCTATTTAAATAATGATTATTTATGTCTGCGTCTTTATTGGTTTATTTTACTTAACTGCATATTACTGTCTTTCATTTGTACTTTCCTTTATGTACTGTATGTTATTTAAAATTTTACTTGATTTACATTGTGATATTGTTTTTTGTTTACATGACTGTATATATTACTCTTCTTGAATAAAGTTAAACAAAAAAAAAAAACGGGTGGATGCGGCTGGTTCGGGTAACGCAAATGACGCCACTTCCTCACTGAATGAATCAGACGAAGTAGGAACAAATATCTGCCTACTGAATAGTAGATACTAAGAGTATACAGCACAGATAGTGTTGTACAGGATACTGTCCACCTGTCAGTGAACAGGAGGTGTGTACTCACATGGATTATGTTTCTGACGTTCACCGTGGTCAGGTTGTGCTGTTTGGATTTAGTCTCCAGTGATTGGTCCAGCTGTCTGCCAATCTCAAGATCAACACTTGACTCCGCCTCCTCTTCACTCTCTGAAGCCCCGCCCACTTCGGGATCTTCATCCTCTATCAGTTTCCTCTTCCTCCTCCTTCCTGACCTCCTCCTGCCCGACCTAACCTCTACCTGACTGTCCTCTGAGATACAGGTGGAGACAGACAGGTGGAGAGAGACAGGTGGAGGGAGACAAGTGGAGAGAGACAGACAGGTGGAGAGACAGGTGGAGACAGACAGATGGAGAGAGACAGACAGGTGGAGAGAGACAAGACAGGTGGAGAGAGAAAGACAGGTGGAGAGAGACAGGTGAAGAGAGACAGACAGGTTGGGAGAGAGACAGACAGGTGGAGAGCGACACACAGGTGGAGAGAGACAGACAGGTGGAGAGAAGGAGACAGGCGGAGAGAGACAGACAGACAGGTGGAGAGAGACAGACAGGTGGAGACAGATATGTGGAGAGAAGGAGACAGGCGGAAAGCGACAGACAGACAGGTGGAGACAGACAGACAGGTGGAGAAAAACAGACAGGTGGAGACAGACAGGTTATTTGTTTTGTTTTGCTCAGTAGTCTGTAAGAGTGTGTGTGTGTGTGTGTGTGTGTGTGTGTGTGTGTGTGTGTGTGTGTGTGTGTGTGTGTGTGTGTGTGTGTGTGTGTTACCCATGGTGATGATGAGGCTGGAGTCTGTGGTGTCTTCCTCCACCAGCAGGTACTCCTCCCCCTCATCCTCATTCCTGGCTCCGCCCCCTGTAGGAGCTGGAGAAGGTTGTTGCAAAGCATCATGGGAGAAGGCGTGGGGACTGGAGTGCTGCGGCCCGGCTGCAGGGCAGGGTTTAGTTGGGCTGAATTTGAGGCGTTTGTGGAACGGGTTCATTATGTGGGAACATGACCTCTGAAACAGTGACATCATCAGTCAGTTTGTTAATTAATTTAAAAATAAATGTTTGGACACAGAGAGCAAAGTCAACAAACCCAGGGGTGTAGTGCAGGGTAAACGCAGGTAAACTCTGGTATACAAGTATACACAGGTATACACAGCAGGTAAACTCAGGTATACACAGCACGTAATCTCAGGTATACACATCAGGTAAACTCAGGTAAACGCAGGTAAACACAGGTAAATGGAGTATACCCACTTCCAATCCCCCTCTGATTCACAATATTATTAAGTATGCAGCTACTTTTTTTCTAGGATGGCGAAGGGATGACCCGCCCAACTCTGTCTCTAATTGGCTCGACACAATAAGGGAACTTTTTCATCGTCCTAGGAACTGTTAAAAGGCTCACCTTTTTATTGATTCTGAACTATTTTAGTTCCCAGAAGCCTGCCTAAAGGAACTCTTTTAGCTCTTGCTTCAGAGTAGGTAGCATGGCGATATGAATACATGCTCTACATCCTCTACTGCTGCCTGTGTGCTTGGTGGTATAAATGGACCTGAGCTTGTGTATTTCTCACACAACACACTGATGATGAGTTCACTCAGAAAGCATCACTGTGTGTCTCAGTAGTTCTAATACTCAAATCTGCCCCATGTGGATTATTTCATAACGATCCTTTACTGAAGTCCAGCAGCGTCCATGTGTAAATACTAAAGGCACATTTATAATGTTATTCAGTTCATGTCACTGTTGATGAGAGAGGCTTTGTATCCTCTGTTAGAACTTAAAGACACATTTAGAGTAAAGCTACTTCTTCAGGCACACCTGAACAAACCTGGTCAATAAAACGGATTCTGATCGACGGAGGGATAAATATAAATATTAATGACTAAAGTCTACACAACACCTGTCTGTTTACCTGCACCAGCTAACATTTAGCCTCGTTAGCTTTGTCTCTTTGGTCCTGCTGGTCAGTAAGCTAGCATGCTAACACTGAGCCGGCTTCAGTTAGCGTTAGCATAATAACAGAGCCGGTGTCTCCCGGTGTCTCCCGGTTACCCAGGGCCCAGTTCTGACTCTCCGAACAAACACAGAACGGGCCCGTTAACGTGTCTCTAACGCGGTGAACACAGCAGAGCTCAACTTACCCGCCACAACGACGAAACGCTACTGAACAACAACAAAAAACTACACTTCCGGCTTTGCGTCACGACCGTACTGTGACGTCAGAATAACTTTGGAAGTAAAGTTAAAAAAAAAAAAAAAAGATAAATTATATGTTTATTTTTATTTTCATAATATAAATAAAAACAGCGGCAATTTTATAGCACTTTATTTTAATATGTGTACGTTCATTTTCAGTGCAAAACTCTTAATACAGAACCTTTCAAAATAAAAGTGGACCTCCGGGAACGTCACATTAGATTCTATTTCCAGTGGCGGAATTTACCATTAGGCAGAGTTAAGGCCCCCGAACTGCAGGGGTCCCACCTATTCAACGGCCTTAAATTATGGTTAAGAAAGTTTTTTTTTACTTAACAAATTATGATTTTCTTTTAAAAAAAAAAAAAAAAAAAAAAAAAGGTAACAGAAGAATGTCTGTCTCAATTTCTCAGGATATGACATTCCTCCCACATAATCAATTCATCCAATCATGACAGTTCGGGTCAAACGGGGGGCAGCGCTAGGTGATAATAAGGGAGGGGGGGTAATCAGGTAGATTTTTCACAATAATGGTCACTATGTTCCATTTTTAAAATGTATTTCAGAAAGAAAAACTGTTATTTATGGACTTCATTTGGTTTCAGTTCTGATAGAGAATAAAACTCTGGGTTGGTTCAAAGGTAATAAACCAGGATTCACCCTATCTGATAAGATCAGATCTTGGGAAATTGGGTTGTTCAAAAGAAAAATAGGATCACATTATCGGTTAAGATCGGGGAATCCGAACCTGGTCCCTAATTGGCTCAAACCTCTGGTTTGTGTTGTTCAAAACTTCTGAGTAGGATCAGGATTACCCTGATGCAACAGAGGGCCAGTGGGCTACAAAGAAGTGTAACAAACTCACCTAGTGGTCAAACAATAGAACTACAACTGATCAACAGAGTTAATAATTAACTGCATTCTGACCTCCAGGTATTTTTATGTAATTCAATTTTATAAATACATAAGGTAAACTCTGGACTGGATTTTAAGTATTTATTAAAATCATTTTTTCAAACTTCCATAACATCACGTGACTCCTTTTCAATTTAAAATGATTGCTTCCTCACTCTGACAGCCGAGAGGTAGACATGGTTTTACCAATTGAATATTTAATAATATCAAACATAACATCTTAAATTAAAGAGGCCTATGAGGATCTTTACTGTTTTGCTGATTTTGGCACCCCCTGCAGTATATTTAAGGAACTGGTCATTTTGTTATCCTTTATCCAGACCAGTGAAAAGGCTACTACAGCATCTGCTCCAGTCCTATTACTGACCTCCTCCTGCGCTAGCGACAAGCATGCCTCCTGTACAGGACTGAGCATCACATTGCACACCGTGGAGCAACACTCGTGTGGGATGATGATGTCGCGGGAAAAGGAACGTCAGTCGAGATGAAAGTGAGCTGGTTGACATGATCCTGAGAGATAAAAGAATTATAGATCAAGGTCATACCTTTTGAAGAACCGGGCCCTGGAGCTCATATGTTTCTAATTTATCACACACACAGATCACAGGTGTGTGATCAAACACCTGAGCACAGGTGACCCTCAGGACAACCCCTAGGGGGCGATCCATGTCATAGTGATGCATTTATTTGTTGATAGCAGTTATTGAGGTCAAAGGTCAGAATAATTCCAAACAGGTGTGACACATCAAACAATTTATTAAAAAATTATTACTAAAATATATTTAAACTCAAAATCAGAGTCCCCTGATGTTAAAACAGGTGTCCAGGTACACCTGTCGGGTGTATCCCAGGTCCACCTATCGGCTGCGGCAGGAGTCACCTCCTCCTCACTGTGGGACTCAGAGCCTTCAGGACAGCCACAGGTTTCTTCAGCTCCTTCATCACCTGCAGACCCAGAGCTCTGATAGGTCCCAAGCACTCCCGAGACCTGCCAGGGGGAGGGGACGAGTCCTCCAGTTCTGTGTCAGTCACGGTCACTGGTTTGTGGCGGTGAAACATGGACTCTCGTCGGCTTGTACAGGGGCTGGCAGCCAGCACGGCGCTGAAGCCGTAGGGCGTGGTCACTTTCCCAATGTGCGGCAGAGACAGGGCGGCACGTGTTGTCATGTCCACGTCTGCAGACACAGGACACGGACGTCTGACTTGAGGTGCTCGAAGGCAGAGCAGACGACGGGGCTGGGCAGGGTCGGTGGGGGGAGTGGTTTCTTGACTGATGTCATCATGGTCTGACAGAAGTCTGGTACGGTCAGGTGAGCTCCGGTCAGGTCGTGGGGAGAGGAACTGACTGCGAGATGGTACAAAGAATCTAGGGATTCTTTCTGGAGTCAGAACCAGTGACCTCAGAGACATGATTGGGGCGGGGCTTCAAGAAACACAGACAGGGGGTGGGAGCAGGGCTTCTGGAAAAAAAAAGAGTCAGATTATTAAACAAGAACTACTAGTGGTTTCTGTTTCAAAGGAAGTGGCCATATTTGGAAACCATGGCGGAGCTGGAGACGAATGAGGGATCCTCTCCAGCTCAGTCCTCTTTTCTAAATATAAATACTTTTGGTCACTTCTGGCTCCAAACAAACAAAACCAGAAGTCAAATTATTGTTGATAAAGCACGTTCTAAAAACTTTAGAAGTTCAGATCTAAACGTGTAAATTAAATATCACTTTAAAGGCTTTATATGCAATTTTTTGATCCAGCAGATGTCACCCTTGAGCATCAGCATTGTTGTGTTAGCATGCTAATGCTAGCAATCTTTATTATGCTCGTATCTTCACACTGCATGTAAATTTACCTGAAATGAGCGTGATCTAGAAACACAGTTAAGCAGTGAGTACAGCATGTTATTCTTCTTTTCTCTAGTCCCTCAATTAAACAACTTTATTCGCGAGGGGAGGAGTCAGCCGCTGTCCTAGCACTATAAACAAACTGAAAATATGACTCAGAAAGCATCACAGACAGTGGGACTTGGGTGTTACACTGATTGTAGACAGTCATTACTCACAGTTATTTTCAGAGGATATACTTGATTTCTATTATATTTAAGTGTGAAAAATCACATATAAAGACTTTAAATCATGAATCATACAGAGAATACAAATTTAACAATATATAAATATGATTCTTAATAGACATCAAACATAGAACACATTTGTCTATGAAATCAAAATGATGAAACAGAAAAAACAAGTTTCAGAGTCGATTACCTGAATCAGTCTGCTGCTCTGGAACAAGTGATCCACATGTGAGTCGGAGGTTTTTATCAGCAGCAGGTGAGTCTGAGGGAGCAGCAGGTGAGTCTCATCCCACTGATTAGGAGCTGCAGCACAATCATCAGATTCTGATTGTTTGGTTCCCTCATTCTGAGTCTGATTAAAGTTTAAACTCTGTCATTTTAATGTTTTTAATACGTTTAACTCACTAAATCTAAAATATACTTTATTTAAAATGAGTTAGGGTAACCTTTAACCCTTAACCTCCAGTGAGTTTTTATTATAAAGGTTTATATTGGGGCTTTTATGCCTTTATTTTGGTAGGAGAGAGAGAGCGAGAGAGAGCGATGCGGGAAAGGACCCACAGGTCGGACTTGAACCTGTGCTGCCTGCTTAGAGGACACCCTCTGTACATGTGGCATCGACACTAACCACTAGGCCACCAGGGGGCGCCAGCTCCTAAGTCTTTATTTAGCCATGAATGAGAATGAGATGAATAAAGACGTTTCTATAAGACCTTTAAAAGCAAACACCACCATCAGCTCCAAGACTCCCCATCAGTATATAAATAAAATCATTCTAAGGATTTCATGTCATCAACGTCTGACGTCACGAGAAGAAACATTATTTTAGATATTCTTCAGCAAAGATTCATCACGACTGAAAGTTTCTGTATTAGATTTCTGGTTATAAAACATGTAAACATAAAGAGTTGGGAAGAGTGTTCACGTGATTTCCGTTTGGAAGGTCGGAATGTTGTAACAACAGCAGAAAATAATTGATGGTACGAAGATGTGTAACGTCTCTGTTATATTTTAGATAAAAGTTGATGTGCAATGAGTGAATTAATAAAAAGTATGTTAACATTAACAAAACATATTTTGCCCCTGGTGGTGACGATTCTGACGTCAAGTCGGGAAGTCGGGCGCCTCATTCTTTTCCGAGTTGTTGTTCATGTGCATTTTACAACTGGGAACGTTTTTCCGATGTGTCCGACACCACCTGAATGCACCATCTGTCCTAATCGTTTATAATCTGGAGGGTTTTTGTATTTAAAAGTTTAAGGACAACAAACAGATTTATTAGAGCAGGTTATTTTAATCCTGACCCCTCTGAAGTTATCCATCTTTGATTCAAATCTGTTACCAAAATAAAACAACCTTATTAAACAACTAGGTGGTGTTCGATGTTTGTAACAAGGACCCAGATCAGCTCCCTGAGGTACTCCAGGACCGCAAAGACTGTTCATATTTGTGATAATTACTCACCTCACCTTTTTAGTTTGTGATGAAATCCTGATGACTGATCAATCCACAGAGACGATCAACTCAAAGTTTTAACCAACAACGTTTTGTTTTCTTTAAAATCTTTAAAAATCAAAAAAAAAATATTTAATTAAGACATTTCTGTGGATTCACTCATTATTTCTAGTTTGACTGCTCACACATTCATCAGCCTTTAAGCTCAACTTCCTGTTTGAGACAGAAGTGACAATATATGGACAAGAGGGCGGAGCGATATCGTTCATAGAAGGTGCCCTTCAGCAGAGTATCTTTTCTTACAACCACTCGAGACACTTTTCACAGGTAGCCCCGCCCTAACTCCTCCCCCTCTCAGAGTAACAGACAGGTGACGACAGGAAACAAACATCAGGTTTTATAAGAAGATTCCTCCAACACGATGTTCACAACAGACAAGGGGCTTTTACTGCAGAGACAAACAGGAAGGAGCTGCTAAAAACAGCAGGAAGTTAGGATCCTCCAAAATAAGAGTCCACCCCCTTCAAAGAAAAAAAAAAAACAGAAAAAAGAGGAGAAAACCCCACAATCATCATCATCATCATCATCATGTCCGCTGTATTAAAATGTTCCCATAGTTCATGGTTTACTCCTCCCAGTGCATCATGGGAGAACGACCACACGGGGCCACACAGTGACTTTAGACCGCTCAGTCCTCATCTCCATGGAAACAGTCATGTGACAGTCAGTTCACCAGCAGGATGTAAACCTGTGGCGTCTCAGAGTCCCGCCCCTTCCAGGGCGTAAGTGCGAGTCATTGGGAGGGGGCGGGGCCTCTTCTGGTGGTCAGAGTGGCTGGCTAGCTGACGGCCTCTGTGATTGGTTCAGAGGTCCATCAGTCGCTGTCAGAGCCCACCGCCGACGAGCCTTTCCTCTTCCTCTTGGGAGCTTTGGGCTTCGAGTCCTCCTCCTCCTGAAACAGAATCACATGATCTGTGACATCATCATCCACATGACTACATGACCTCATGACCACGGCCGGTTTACTGCAACAGGATTGAATCCGATAGTATCAGTTCTGATTGGATCACTTTCTGGTTGAATACGTCACATTCTGAATGAATCAAATGGATTCATATATTAAAGATCAAATCTTTCCTGAGTAAATATCTCGAGGAGTAACAACTTCCTGAACACAGAGTCTGGGTGTGTTGTTCTGAGCACTGTGTTCACAGATGATTGGAGTGACCACCGTGTTGCTGCTAACAGAAAGGGGTTTCATTAGGTGGAGTAGAACAGATCCCTGATGTGGAGGCGGCATGGACTTGTCAGGAGATCAGAGTTAAGGGGCGTGATAAGCGTCCGTTTTTTCATGAACTTGCAGAAACTATTCATGCACAAAAACCTGGCCTGGGCTAAGGCGAGGACTACAGGTCCTGCTACTGATTGGATTGCTTTTAGACAACTAAGAAACAAATGTTCCTCTTTTTTAAGAAAGCCAAATCTGAGTTTTATTTGTCTGTCACCCCAAAAAATTTAAACATTTTGGAAAGTTATAAAATCTCTTTCTGTCAGCAACAACTCTCCAGCTTTACCCGCTTTTGTTATGAATGATTCTGTTGCTATTCATGACAAAATGGAATGAATGAATTGTTTTAACAAGCATTTTGTATCTTCTGGATCCCTGTTTGATTCAGCTCGCTCTACATCTGTGAAACCCAGTATGTGTCAGAGTACGCTGGTCAGTCTATCAGTGTTGTCCCTGTGCAGGATGTTCATCAGGCCTTAAAAAAGCTAGATCCTAGAAAATCTTCAGGACAAGACTTGTTGGGTATTTGTTTCTTGAAACTAGCAGCTGACTTCGTAGCAGAACCTCTTGCATATCTTTTTAAGCTTTCAGTGATTTTAAGGAAATTCCAAGGATATGGAGGTCTGCCTTTGTCCTACCGTTATTGAAAGGGGGTGACCCAAGTACTTTAAATAACAACAGGCATCTATCCAATCTGTCTGCTTCAAATCTTTGACTCTCTTGTGAGCGATCAGCTAAAGGAGTTTTTATACACCAATGATATTTTATCACCTTCTCAGTCAGGTTTCAGAAAAACGCTGAAAAATGTAAACGACTTTTCTGTAGCTCTCGACAAGAACCAAGATTGTGCTGCACTTTCTATTGACTTTCGAAGAAGAAGACGCGTGAATGTCTCTGTTATGAGTTCTATTTGAGATAAGTTGATGTGCAACACGTGAATTAATAAAGTATGTAAACATTAACAAAACACATTTAGCCCCTCATGATGACGATTCTGGCGTCACGTTGGGAAGTCTCTGACTCGAGCAGGTGTTCATGAGCAATTTACAACTGGGAAACTTGTTTTTCCGATGCGTCCGACAGCACATGAATGCACCATGACACCCCCCATCTCTAACCGTGAGCTATGGCGCCACGGTAGGGAGGGAGGGACTCAGGGAAGAGTGTACCACTTTGACTAAAATTTTTAATCATGGCAACACTTCTGTGATGTGGAGTTGACGTACCGAGGCGCTGCTGGAGGCGCTCTCCTCCTCGTTGGTGGGCGGAGCCGCTCCTTTTCTGGAGCGGGGCGAGGTGGCTGGAGCTTTACGCCGAGACTTTGGAGGCTTCGCCTGAGAGTCTTCGTACTCCTCCGCCAGGGCAAACAGGTCACTGAACCTAGAAGTGATGTCATTATTAAACAGTGTGATGTCATTAGTAAACAGTGTGATGTCATTATTAAACATTGTGATGTCATTATTAAACAGTGATGTCATTATTAAACAGTGTGATGTCATTATTAAACAGTGTGATGTCATTAATAAACAGTGATGTCATTAGTAAACAGTGTGATGTCATTATTAAACATTGTGATGTCATTAATAAACAGTGATGTCATTATTAAACAGTGTGATGTCATTATTAAACAGTGTGATGTCATTAGTAAACAGTGTGATGTCATTATTAAACAGTGATGTCATTATCAAAGGGGCTATATGTAACTTTTTACATGTATAAATCGTTTTTTATCACCCATTAATAAGCAAATGTATAAAATTTTTCCCCGGGTCGTATATTCCGCAAAAGCTCCAGGAAGTGACATTTTATGCGCGTTCTCCACGTCCTCCTCACGCTACTTACAGAGATCAACAGTAGGCTACAAACTCATCACACACTCCCGGTCTTCACCTCCACAGCCAGAGGCCGCCTTCCACACACTTCTTTCCGCCCTGAGAGCTCTCAAAGGCGGACAAACTCATCACACACTCCCACTCTCTGCCAGTGCCTGCCAAGACTGTCGTTTGTAGGATGGAGAATGAATCTAATATGGAATCTGTTAGAACAAATAAACGACCGGCCTCAAGCACAACACAGACTCCTTCACAGGCTTTCACATGTGTATGACCACTTACCTCCTCTGTAAACATTATGCCAGTAAATATCCAGTGTTATGCGGCCGATGATGATGCTCGTTTGTGTACGTACGAGTATATGACGAGGGGGACGTTACTGGTGCAGTTCGCCTAACGGCCATGCGGAATCTCTACAAACGCAGTATTTTTGAAAGTCACATATTCATAGCTTTCACGTGACGTCACACTCTTATGGAACCGCCCACCTGGAGGGCAAGAAAGGCCCTCTACCACTGTACGCTACTGAGAAGTTACTGGTCTCAGTGGCCCCCTACGTGTTTTTATGTTTTATTTTAAAAATTTTCAAATGAAATACAGTTGTTGTTTAATGTGATACACTAACCGACGAGGAGACGAGCCCAAGTTTTGCTTCTACAGAATTTAATCTGAGAAAAAAAAGAGAAAAGAGGACGTTTGTGGATTAAAGCAGTTAGACCCACCGCGGCCCCTGTGACGGGAAACATCGAACATCTCCTCATCCTGACATTAATTATAGTGTTGACTAAATCTAAATATTCCTGCCGTTAACTCAAATTACTGCCCCAGAACACTTTAAACAGTGTGATGTCATTATTAAAAAGTGTGATGTCATTAGTGTGATGTCATTATTAAACAGTGTGATGTCATTATTAAACAGTGTGATGTCATGTGTGTGTGTACCTCATCTTGTGTGCTTCATCACAGCTGGCCTGAACGTGCTGCAGAGCCTGAAGGATCGGAGTCTGAGAGAAGACTGACACACAAACACAGTTACAATCAATACACGTGGTGTGTGTGTGTCTGCGTGTTAGTGTGTGCGTGTCTGTGTTTGTGTGTGTGCGTGTTGTGTTTGTGAGTGTGTGTCTGTGTGAGTATGTGTGTGCGTGTCTGTGAGTATGTGTGAGTGTGTGTGTTTGTGAATATGTGTGTGCATGTCTGTGTATGTGTGTGTGAGTGTGTGTCTGTGTTTGTGTGTGTGCATGTCTGTGTATGCGAGTGTGTAAGTTTGTGTGTGTCTCTCACAGTTGTTCTTGGTGTTGCTCAGGCTCAGTCTCAGGTTGTCCATGTGCTCCAGGATCTGTTCCAGAGTCAGCTGAGCCAGTTTACTGCTGGAGCTCCGCAGGCTGAGGACACACACACACCCCAAGTCAGAAAACTCACTCACATTGTTTGCACGCACGACCATATTTGTTTGTCCCTCTCACCTCTGTCTAACTGTCTGTCTCCCCATCTGTGTCTACCTGTCTCACCTCTGTGTCTCCCTGTCTCACCTCTGTCTCTACCTGTCTCTCCCCATCTCACCTGTGTCTCCCCGTCTTTGTCTCCCTGTCTCACCTCTGTCTCTCCCCGTCTCACCTCTGTGTCTCCCCGTCTTTGTCTCCCTGTCTCACCTCTGTCTCTCCCCGTCTTTGTCTCCCTGTCTGTCTCTACCTGTCTCACCCTGTCCCTGTCTCACCTCTGTCTCTTGCGGGGCTGGTTGTTGTTCTTGATCAGCTGGGCCTTGATGTGCTCTCCCAGCGTGTCGTCGTGTTTGGACGCCCAGTGTCTCAGGATGCTGGTGGTGAACTGATCCTCAGGGTGACACGGACGACTCAGGACCATCTTCACCATCTCCTCACTGGGCCTGACACACAGACAGGTAGAGAGTCAGACAGACAGGTAGAGAGTCAGAGTGTTTTTTTTATTTCATTGAACCTTTATTTAACCAGGTCATTTATTTAACCTGGCCAAGATGGCAGCAGCACAGGTCAATATGACATGATAAAGAGAAAACAACAGTTACAATGTGCAGATTGGTTTACAGATGAAGTGCTGAGTCGTGATGACAGATTAGAATTCAGAAACACTTCAGGCACTGTCCAATGGTCTCGCGTTTGTCGTCTATGCGTTTATGCTTCCGGCGCTGTGTGAGGTGGCCGCCTGTTGCAGCAGCTCCCGTCGTCTGTGTTGTTATATTGTATTTTTTGATTAGTTATTATTTGTTTTTACTGTGTGTTTTTTGAGTATTAGTTTACTCTATTAAGTGGAAATGGCTACTTTTCGCTGTTTTTCTGTTACTTTTGACATTCTTTGTAATGGAGAGCAGCGCACAGCGGAGTGAGGGCATTGTTTACACACGCGATCAGCTGATGGCGCTCTCCACGGTGCTACAGCCTGGAGCAAGGCCTGAAATTCCGGAGGAGCTGAGGAGGCGACGCCAGAGTTGCAGAGCTGGAGCTAAGAAGAGAAAACATAAGCCTTTTGTACCCGCAATGATTATGGGGAACGTGAGGTCTTTGAGCAATAAGGCGGACGAACTTGACGCGCTTGTCCGGAACCAGTGGGAATACCGCGAGTGCAGTATTATGTGCTTACGTGCACCATTGTTATAGCTGTTTACATCCCACGGTCAGCTGATGCCGAGTCTGCGAGTGATGCCATTCACTCAACAGTTTCACAGCTTCAAACTAAGCATCTAAATGCTTTTGTAGCCATTACCAGGGACTTTAATCATGTAAAAATGGACAGAACACTACCCACTTTTCATCAATATGTTAACTGTCCAACTAGAGAAAATAAAACATTGGACCTTCTGTATGCTAACGTTAAGGAAGCATACAGTACCACTGCCCTTCCCCCCCCTGGGCAGATCAGGCCACAACCTGGTCCTACTGATACCAGAGTATATCCCCCTGGTCCAAAGACAGCCTGTGACCACAAGGACTGTTAGGAGGTGGACACAGGAGAGCAATGAGGCACAGCAGGACTGCTTTGAGTCCACAAACTGGGATGTACTTTGCGAGCCACATGGAGAGGACATTAAGAGCATGACTGACTGCATCACAGAATACATTAAATTCTGTGAAAACACTGCTCTACCGGCCCGGACTGTACGCCGTTTTCCTAATAACAAACCCTGGATCACCAGTGACCTGAAAGCCCTTCTCAACAAAAAGAAACAAGCCTTCAGGTCTGGAAACAGGGAGGAGCTGAAAAGGATACAGCTTGATCTGAGGGTAAAGGTGAGGGAGTGCAAGGACTCATACAGGAGAAAGCTGGAGGCCAAACTCCATCAGAACAACGTGAGGGATGTGTGGACGGGAATGAGGGAAATCACTGGTTTCAAGGGGAGAGAAAGGCAACATTCTGGCAGCCTGGAGAGGGCGAATGAGCTAAATCTTCAACCGGTTTAGTTCACAGCCTTCAGCTGCCTCTCCCACCTCAAACAACACCCGTCCTTCACACCTCCCAGCTTCCCTTTGTATTTTCTCCCTCCCCCCAACCCTCCATGGTGAATTCTTTGGACTCTGGCCCCGCACCACAGGAGTGCACCCCCCCCGACTCTAAGGGTCACACTGGTCATCTGTACTGTGCTGTACCCAAGCACGATTGCCCCCCCGCTGTGCCATTCCCACGCTGGCCGGCATGGCCCGCGGTCATACTGGCCAGGACTAACCGTGCTTAAGTACGATTACCTCTTGTACATAACGTCGTAATACAACACATGCACGCTTTATGTTATGATGAAGCGTGCTCAGTTTACAAACAGGTGGACGAGAGAGAGAGAGTGAGAGAGAAAAAGAGACGCGCAGTCAAGTCCGCGTCCGCACATCAGAGAACAACACAGAGCGCATTACAGCTACTTTACTGACTTTGCAGCTTATTTTAAGCCATTTTAATCAGACACAGCAATAAATAAATAAAAAAATAAAATAGACACATGGCCGAGTCGGCGGCTGCACATCGGAGAACAACACAGAGAACATGACAGCTACTTTGTGGCTTATATTGTGTCATTTTAGTCAGATACAGCCATGAAACTCTGGATTTCTCCATAATGAAGGTCAGTGTTGTGTACCTGCATGCTTGTGCTCGAGCATGAAGTGTACCATGCCAAAGCACACCTCTCAGAAGTGTCCCAAAGCCAAGGAAGTGTACCGTGCCTGAGCACGATACGGAGCTGTCACACTGGTCAAACGAACTGGACTTTTTTGCAGGTGAAACCATCCCTTGACCCTCTACAATTTGCCTACCAGCCACACTTGGGAGTGGACGATGCCATCATCTACCTGCTACAGCGTGCTAACTCACATCTGGAGGGAAACGGCTGCACTGTGAAAATCACCTTTTTTGATTTCTCCAGTTCATTCAACACCATCCAGCCACAACTGCTGGAAGAGAAGCTGCAGTTGATGGGTGTGGACTCGTCCATCATCTCCTGGATTACTGACTACCTGACAGACAGACCACAGTTTGTCAGACTTGGCAGTGTTCAGTCTGGAATGGTGGAGAGCAGTACAGGAGCTCCACAGGGGACTGTGCTGTCTCCTTTCCTTTTCACCTTGTACACCTCTGACTTTCAGTGCAACTCCAGGTCATGCAACTTGCAGAAGTTTTCTGATGACTCTGCGGTGGTGGGGTGTATAAGTGATGGGCAAGAGGGGGAGTACAGAGAGCTGGTGGATAACTTTGTGGAGTGGACAGGAGGAAATCACCTGATTCTGAAATTCTGAAGACCAGGGAGATGGTGATAGACTTTAGAAGGAAGAGGACAGAGCCACAACCACTGTGTATCCTGGGAGAGGATGTGTCTGTGGTGGAGGAGTACAAGTACCTGGGTGTCAACATAGACAACAAACTGAACTGGAAGGCCAACACTCAGGCTGTTTACAAGAAGGGGATGAGCAGACTCTACTTTCTGAGGAAGCTGAGAACCTCCAATATATGCAGCAAGATGTTAGAGATCTTCTACCAGTCTGTTGTGGCCAGTGCACTGTTCTCTGCTGTGGTCTGCTGGGGGAGCAGCATTGGAGCGGGTGACACTAAGAGACTGGACAAACTCATCAAGAAGGCCTGCTCTGTGATAGGCTGCAAGCTGGACTCTTTTGTAGTGGTGACAGAGAGGAGGACTCTGAACAAACTGTTATCCATTATGGATAATCCTGAGCACCCTCTGCACACCCTGTTGGACAAACAGCGGAGCAGCTTCTCCAACAGACTTGTCCAACTCCGCTGTCACAAGGATACAAGAAATCTTTGTTACCAAAGGCCATAACTCTGTACAACAGCTCACCTCTTGCAAGCAGAGAACTGTCATCATGATAATATCTGTCTCTCCATAGTGTAATCTGTTCTGCATGTAAATGTTAAATTTACAATTTATCCCTGCACTCATGTTCACTTCATTTG
Organism: Labrus mixtus; assembly: GCF_963584025.1. Taxonomy (NCBI): domain Eukaryota; kingdom Metazoa; phylum Chordata; class Actinopteri; order Labriformes; family Labridae; genus Labrus; species Labrus mixtus. The sequence goes on along the minus strand of NC_083627.1, from coordinate 13,857,539 downwards.
TCTGTCTACTCACCGTTATATTGAATATTTTCTACTGATAATATGTCTACACTCCTGCACTTTAACTTATGTATCACTGATTGCACAACTCTGGACAGCTCCCTATGTCAATACTGTCCGTTTTTGCACATTTACATCTACCTCCAGCAAAGTATGTTGTATTTAATCTTTTCATATTTAAGACTAGTAATGCTTAGTTAAATCCTGGTTGTATATATTCTCATATTTATTTTATAATATTTAATATTATATTGTGTTTATTTGCTAATATTGTGTGTTTGGATAACCTGCTGCTGTAATGCCACAATTTCCCAGCTGGGTGATCAATAAAGTAATTCTATTCTATATCCTATTTTAAGATCGAGCCAAAGGCTTCAAGTGAAATGAGGTCGGCCATTTTCAAGTAATTTTGGAGAAAGTTTCACGCAGAGGGAAGAGCAAAACTAAACGCTCTTTTCCCAACCTCAGTATGGACACGAGGCACAGACAGTTTAAAGAAATCAAGGCGTAGTGGCTTCTGGTTTTTTGACGGTCTGAACATAAATAAGAAGGAACTAACCCAAGAAGACTAGCTCAAGAAGAGCTTCAGCCAGTGGATATACCTGCACACCTTCAAGGAGGGCCAATCAGATTTTGTGTATAGATCACAGTGATGAGTAAGGCGTCTACAACCAGTAACAAATCTTAACGCACAGTGATACACGGCCGCCCAATGACTGTAACTATTTGGCCGATGCGCCCATATACAGCACATCTCCATGATAATACAAAAACTGTGTGTGTGTGTGTGTGTTTACTTCTCTCTGCGGAGCTGCAGCAGTAGACACGATAAGGCCTCTGGGTGTTCTGAAACACAAACATGAAGACTGTGATCACACAGGAAGTGATGACTCTGAGCAGCCCTGTGATTGGCTGTTACTCTCAGCCATGTGATTGGTCGGAGCTCTCACCTTTGTACTTGAGGTGCTGCAGGATGGGGATGATGGTCTCCAGAGGGATGCTGTGAGCAAGGAACAGCTGCCAGGTGCTGTACTGCTCGAAGGTCTCCCAGTCCAGAGACTGAACTGTGGACACACACAGACACACACATACTTAAGGAAAACATATAAAATGTTCCGATGCACACTGTGCCGACACGTTATAGTTATTTCAGATATTTGGGTCTTAATCAAAGTCGGCTCATTAACTTCATTAACCATTTATATGTTGCCAAAACATTAATTCCCATCAGTGAATTATCTAAGTGAGAGTGTGAGTTACTTACTCAGGATGTTGAGCACTGAGTCCTTCCTGAACATCACGAGGTTTCCCATCATCACATGACACATCAGCTCTTGCAGCTACACACACACACAGAAACACACACAGGTTACTCAAACCACACACTGACGATCAGGCGTGTGTTGGCTGTTGGTGAATGTGTTACCTGAGTGGAGTCGATGACCGCTACGATCATGTTGAGCAGCTCTCCGCTCCGCAGCGTCTCGTCTGGAAACTGAAGACAACAAACTAGAAGTCAGGTTACCCACCTGAGTGTATGTGTGTGTGTGTGAGTGTGTTGTGTGTTGTGTGTACCTCGGTGTAGATGGAGGGCGTGAGGTAGCAGAGCAGCCGGACGTCGTCCTCCTGACACGCCTTCATGTCCATCATCAGACAGGTGTGCAGGTCACCGAGAGCCGTCGCCTGAGCGAACGACTCGTACAGCATCATCTTACCGTTCGCCGCTTTACTGCAAGCACACACACGGGCCTTTAACATCCTGCTCACCATTAAAATATATCAAAAACGTTTCACTGTAAGAGCAGCAACTTTTTTTCCAGACAGACCAAAGGCTTCAACTTTGACAACATCACAATGTACAACTGTCTATGATGTCATTCAGTCTCTCTATGATGTCATACAGTCTTGTCTTTGATCTCATACAGTCTCTCTAGGATGTCATGCAGTCTTGTCTATGTAGGACATGCTGGAGAAACTGTATGACAGTCTGTCTATCTATGATGTCATACAGTCTCTCTGTGATGTCATACAGTCTCTCTAGGATGTCATTCAGTCTTGTCTAGGATGTCATATCACGATGCCTGTGATGTCATAAGGTCTGTCTATGATGAAGTCTGTCTACGATGTCATGTCATTGTTACATTACGGGGGTGTTAAACTTCAGACTTAGGGAATGATTAGAGAAACTCCATACTTCTGTGTTTCTGTGTGACATCATCATTCTGATCGTTCTGCTTCATCTATAGTATCAGCTGACATATGACATCATCTCACCTGGCCTTCAGGTAGTAGAGCAGGTGGTATCCGATCTTTGGTTGTTTCTGGTAAAACTCGGCCAACATGTCGAGCAGCACAGAGAACCCCGAGTTATCCTCCTGCATGGTGACCAGGTTCCTAAAGATCAGACACACAGGTCTGCACACCGAATCCTCCAGAGACCTGACAGACAGACAGGTCAGAGAGAGACAGGTCAGGAGAGAGGGAAGGGGGTCTCAGTACAAAGCCCTTCAGCGCCAAGAGTTGAACCCAGATAAGAGTCCCCTTTGCCAGCTGATCCTGAATCTCCGCCCTCAAACACCAGGGCTTCAGGACACACCCCAAACAATCTGGCCCAACCAAATTATCTCAAAACAAAAAGAATTATATCAAATATTGGAAGGAAAGCACCAAATCACTAAGTAAATTCAAATTCTATTTGAGCCTGAACAGAGAGTACAAGCTGGCAGAGTACCTGAGCACAGTGAGGGATGTGAAACTAAGGAAAACGATGACGATATACAGACTGAGTGGACACAGTCTGGCCATAGAAACAGGCCGTCACAAACAAAACTGGTTACCCAGAGAGGCCAGGCTGTGTTTACTCAATAATATATATCCTGAGTTTATCCATCTAACCGATCCTCAGAAGCGTCTCTATCTATGTGGAGAGAACAGTCTGTGTGCAGTACGAGCTGCTAAATATGTTTATGAGTGTGAAACATTAAGACAAAATACACTGAATGTTGCATAGAAATACTCCGTAAAAATGATCTTATTGTTAATGTTTTTTACTCATATTTGTTATATTTGTATACTGTATATATTGTAATCATTTGTAAATCATAATTTTTCTGTACTGCTTTGGCAACATGGATTGTTGATCTGGGGCGGCTGTGGCTCAGTTGGTCATCGCTTCTCAACCAGAAGGTCTAGGGTTCTGCCAGCTGGACAAGACACTTAACCCTGAATTGCTCCCGCTGCTTTGGTGGTGGTGCATGAATGGGATTAGTTACTTCTGATGGGTGATACTACATAGCGACCACTAACATCAGTGTGTAAATGGGTGTGAATGTGTAGGTGTGAGTCCATTTACCATCTGTAATGCCAATAAAGCTCATTTGAATTGAATAGAGAGGCAGGTCAGAGAGACAGACAGGTTTGAGAGAGACAGGCCAGGAGAGAGAGACAGGTCAGCGATAGAGACAGGTTTGAGAATGAGACAGGTCAGACAGACAGGTCAGGAGAGAGACGGGTCAGGAGAGACAGAGAGATCAGGAGAAAGAGACAGGTCAGAGACAGACAGGCCAGAGAGATAGACAGGCGAGAGGAGAGACAGGTCAGAGAGAGATACAGACTAGAAGACTTCACCAGTTGTCCTCTGTCAGTGTTAAAATAAAGTTATTTTGAATAAAGCGTCTCACTCCTCAGTGATCTCCTCGGGCAGCACGTCTCCTCTGAAGTGATCCTTAAAGAGCTCAGCCAGACACGACGCCAGAGACGACATCTGCTCCGTGTCAAAGTCCTCCTGTAGAGACACGGCAGCAACTCACATCAGTAACAAATACAGCAACTCAGATCAGCAACAAATACAGCAACTCACATCAGTAACAAATACAGCAACTCAGATCAGCAACAAATACAGCAACTCACATCAGTAACAAATACAGCAACTCACATCAGTAACAAATACAGCAACTCACAACAGGAACAAATACAGCAACTCACATCAGCAACAAATACAGCAACTCAGATCAGCAACTCACATCAGTAACAAATACAGCACCTCACATCAGCAACAAATACAGCACCTCACATCAGCAACAAATACAGCAACTCACAACAGTAACAACTACAGCAACTCACAACAGGAACAACTACAGCAACTCACATCAGCAACAAATACAGCAACTCACATCAGCAACAAATACAGCAACTCACATCAGCAACAAATACAGCAACTCACAACAGGAACAAATACAGCAACTCAGATCAGCAACTCACATCAGTAACAAATACAGCAACTCACATCAGCAACAAATACAGCAACTCAGATCAGCAACTCACATCAGTAACAAATACAGCAACTCACATCAGCAACAAGTACAGCAACTCACAACAGGAACAAATACAGCAACTCACATCAGTAACAAATACAGTAACTCACATCAGCAACAAATACAGCAACTCACATCAGCAACAAATACAGCAACTCACATCAGCAACAAATACAGCAACTCAGATCAGCAACTCACATCAGTAACAAATACAGTAACTCACATCAGCAACAAATACAGCAACTCACATCAGTAACAAATACAGCAACTCACATCAGCAACAAATACAGCAACTCACGTCAGTAACAAATACAGCAACTCAGATCAGCAACAAATACAGCAACTCACATCAGTAACAAATACAGCAACTCAGATCAGCAACTCACATCAGTAACAAATTCAGCAACTCACATCAGCAACAAATACAGCAACTCAGATCAGCAACTCAGATCAGCAACAAATACAGCAACTCACATCAGCAACAAATACAGCAACTCACATCAGCAACTCACATCAGTAACAAATACAGTAACTCACATCAGCAACAAATACAGCATCTCAGATCAGCAACAAATACAGCAACTCACATCAGCAACAAATACAGTAACTCACATCAGCAACAAATACAGCAACTCACATCAGCAACAAATACAGCAACTCAGAGACCAAAAACACAGATCAAAAACAGTCCACCCCAGGGTGTTCATGGTACCAGCTTTAACCTTTAGTATAAACTCAACAATGTGTGATGTCACAGCAGCATAATAATAAACAATAACAGACTCCGGCTCAGTCTACAGAGAACTACAAACAGATTAGTGTAGTTCTCTCTGTCAGGTCATTCATGTGACTGTAGATCTGTAGTCCTTAAAGCTTCACCAAGAGTCCACCACAGAGAGGGTCCACTACAGAGAGAGTCCACCACAGAGAGGGTCCCCTACAGAGAGAGTCCACTACAAAGAGGGTCCCCTACAGAGAGAGTCCCCTACAGAGAGGGTCCCCTACAGAGAGGGTCCACTACAGATAGAGTCGGCTACAGAGAGAGTCCCCTTCAGAGAGTCCACTACAGAGAGTCCACTACAGAGGGAGACCACTACAGAGAGAGTCCACTACAGAGAGAGTCCACTACAGAGAGAGTCCACTACAGAGAGAGTCCACTACAGAGAGGGTCCACTACAGAGAGAGTCCACTACAGAGAGGGTCCCCTACAGAGAGAGTCCACTACAGAGAGAGTCGGCTACAGAGAGAGTCCCCTTCAGAGAGGGTCCACTACAGAGGGAGTCCACTACAGAGAGGGTCCACCCTAGAGAGAGTCCACTACAGAGAGGGTCCACTGCAGAGAGTCCATTGCAGAGAGAGCCCATTACGGAGAGAGACCAGCACTGAGAGTCCATTACAGAGAGAGTCCACCACAAAGAGAGTCCACTACAGAGAGGGTCCACTACAGGGAGAGCCCACCACAGAGAAGGCCCACTACAGGGAGAGCCCACTACAGAGAGGGTCCCCTACAGAGAGAGTCCACCAAAGAGAGAGTCGCCTACAGAGATAGTCCACTATAGAGCATAAATAGAAAATAACTCACCTCTAAGATCAGATCCACGATCTCCTGCATCACCTCACACTGAGTCTCTGTGTCACTGAGGACAAAAGTAAACAGTAGTATTATTAGTAACATTATCAGACCTCCAGGCTGTTCTAAGGACCTGAAGGAGGACTACATGCAGGGGTCTCACCTGGTTTTCTGCAGCTGCTGAACTTTCTCCTTCATGGTGTCGTCTAATTGGTTGAGCCAGGGTGTGATGTCAGCGGGCTCCTCGATCACGGCCTCTTTGATCGGATGGAACCTGAACTCCCTCTTCTTTCCTGCAAAGTGATTGGTCAACAGAGTGTGATGTCATCAGCAGATAGTGATTGCTAACTATCGCAGATCTGTTGAAATGACTACAAAGTTGAACATCGTTTTTGGCCCAGGGTGTCCTGGTACTAAAAACTTATGAACATCCTGTGCTGAAACATAGTGTTGGTAGTCTGAACCTGCAGCTCTGTAAACGAGGCTCTGAAGGTTAAAGGATGATGTGACTCTGTAGTCTGAACCTGCAGCTCTGTAAACAAGGCTCTGAGGGTTCAAATAAATAAAATGAATAAACAGAACTGGGTTGGTTTGGGTTAAAACAGGTATAAACCAGGTAAACCGGGTTATTGTGACCTGTCACCTTTGTTGTTGACCTCCTCCTCATCATCGCTGAAAGCGGCCTCTGTGGGGTCGTAGCAACTCTCCTCCTTCTCCAACATGTGGTTTTCCATTTCCATAGAAGTGGCCTCCTCCATTTTTACTGCAGCATACACGAGAACAAGTGTTTCAGGGTTTGAGACTCAAAGATGAGGTTTGTTGTTAGTGCGCAACCAAGTGTTCATTTAGAGACGGACAGGCTGGTTTATGTATTTCTACAGAGTGTGTCTGTTACCTTCAGTAGGGGGCGATGGTGAGCTGCAGAACTCGGGGAATCTCTCTCTGAGCATCGATCGAAGCTCTCGATCCAACTTTGGGTTATCAAACAGCGGAGCAAGATGACTGACAGAGAGACCAACCAATCATGAGTCATTATTAATCAATAACCAATAACAACATGTGGAGGACTCAGAGAGCGAACACTGTGTGTGTGTATGTGTTTGTGTGTGTGTGTGTGTATGTGTTTGTGTGTGTGATACTCACGCCAGCACTCTCTTCTCCATAATGAAGGTGAGCGAGTTAAAGACGCCCTGACGCACCTGAGTCTCTAGTGGGGGAAAGAAGTGAGGGATGATCTGAGGAAACAAGGACACAAGAGAGGAAATAACGAGACAAGGATGAAACAAAGGAGTAGATAATGAAGGACACATGGAAGGTAGTACATGCAGCCTGACTTACAGACGCACGCGTGTGTTGAGAGAGAGAGAGAGAGAGAGAGACAAAGCGAGAGGGAGAGAGAGAGACTTTAGGTGTGTGTGTATGTGTGTGTGTGTGTGTCAGGCCACAACACAGTTTGCACTCGTTAAGGTTCATCACAGATTAAACCTACTCACATGAATATGTTGTCACAAACACACAGAGTGTCTTTGATGCAAACAGTCATCTTCGGGTATTTCACTGCCAGACATCAAATGTTTCCAAACCAACAGACTTGAATTTATCCTTCAGCGTTGCTCACTGCAGTGTGATCAGCTCTGTGTGGGGTTCAACTTCTTCAACTAAGTAAACGACTTTTGATATGAGTCTGGCAGTCCATTCTTCTACTGTACCGTTGTAACCTTCTCTGTCTCTGACTTTTTATGCGCCCTGAATCTGTGCAATCTCCATGCATAAATCAAGGAAGCACACACATCTAAAGTCTCTCTCTGCCTCTCTCGAATAAAAAAAAAAAAAACATGTGCGTGCGTCTGTAAGTCAGGCTGCATGTACCACTTACACAACGCACGTGAGTGTGTACACGTGGGACTTTTATGAGATAAACATACATGTGTGCGTATGTCTGGCGTGCATGTGCTGAAGCATTCCGCGCGCCATAATTCATGTGAGTGTGTGTGTGTGTGTTCGTTTGTGTTACCCTGCACATGAAGTCCAGCAGTGTGGCCGTGATGGCAGGATGAGGTTTCATGGAGTGATGCATCACCAGGATGGCAGGTTCTGAAACATAAGGAGGGTTGAACCTGTCAGTCAGTGCAGAGGGCACAACAGCTCCACACACACCTGACATGTAAGTTGATGTATAAACGGACAGGTGAGTGTGTTACATATGTGTTTACCTATGTTCATGATGCTGTCTTTCTCAGGGTTGAAGAACAGCCAATCGTAAAAAAGAGCCAGCTTGGCGTTGGAGGCGGCAACATTTGACTGGAGACACAAAACGATTGGTTGGTTCTTTCTTTTTATAGATGATTACCTTCACACCAGAACAGCTTTTGGCTCTGCCTCCTTACCGTGCAGGTGGTGAGCAGCCAGCCAATGATGGCCCAGCGTGGCAGGATGTCAGAGCTCAGCACCTCATTGGACGGATGGACCACCCCACAGATGTATCTGATCAGATCGCAGCGCAGTGACTGGCTCTCTGCTGTGGACAGGTACTGTCTCTGAAACCAGTCCTGGTACCGCTTCTGCTGCCCAAAACGCACCTGAGCACAGGTAACACATGGGATACACAAATGTTACCCACAGGTATCACACATGGGTCACACAGGAGGCTGAGAGCTCACAGTCATCAAACACATTGAGGCTGCCGCACAGTTTTTATGAGACAACATTTAACATTCAGGATCAACAGAGAGAATCTGTCAGAGTACAGTGTGTGTGCAGTGAATGTACAGTCTGTGTGTGTGCAGTGTGTGTACAGTCTGTGTGTACAGTGTGTTTACAGTGCGTGTGCAGTGTGTGCAGTGTGTGAGTGTACAGTGTGTTTGTGCAGTCTATGTACAGTGGGTGTGCAGTGTTTGTACAGTGTGTGTGCAGTGTGTGAGTGTACAGTGTGTTTGTGCAGTGTATGTACAGTGAGTGTACAGTGTATGTACAGTGTGTGCAGTGTGTGTGCAGTGTTTTTGTACAGTGTGTGTGCAGTGTGTGTACAGTTCGTGTGCAGTTTTTGTACAGTGTGTGCAGTGAGTTTGTGCAGTATATGTAAAGTGGGTGTACAGTGTATGTAGTGTGTGTGCAGTGTATGTACAGTGTGTGCAGTGTTTGTACAGTGTGTGTGCAGTTTGTGCAGTGTGTGTGCAGTGTGTGAGTGTACAGTGTATGTACAGTGTGTGTGTGCAGTGTGTGTGCAGTGTGTGAGTGTACAGTGTGTGTGTGCAGTGTATGTACAGTGTGTGTGCAGTGTGTGTGCAGTGTATGTACAGTGTGTATGCAGTGTTTGTACAGTGTTTGTGTAGTTTTTGTACAGTGTGTGTGCAGTGTGTTTGTGCAGTATATGTACAGTGGGTGTACAGTGTGTGTGCAGTGTTTGTACAGTGTGTGTGCAGTGTATGTACAGTGTGTGTGCAGTGTTTGTACAGTGTTTGTGTAGTTTTTGTACAGTGTGTGTGCAGTGTGTTTGTGCAGTATATGTACAGTGGATGTACAGTGTGTGTGCAGTGTTTGTGCAGTGTTTGTACAGTGTGTGTGCAGTGTTTGTACAGTGTGTGCAGTGTTTGGACAGTGTGTGTGTGCAGTGTATGTACAGTGTGTGTGTGTGTGTGTGTGCAGTGTGTGAGTGTACGCAGTGTATGTGCAGTGTGTGTGCAGTGTTTGTGCAGTGTGTGTGCAGTGTTTGTGCAGTGTGTACAGTGTGTGTGCAGTGTTTGTGCAGTGGGTGTACAGTGTATGTACAGTGTGTGTGTGTGTGTATGTGCAGTGTATGTACAGTGTGTGTGCAGCATTTGTACAGTGTGTGTGCAGTTTGTGCAGTGCGTGTGCAGTGTGTTAGTGTATGTACAGTGTGTGTAGTGTATGTACAGTGTGCGTGCAGTGTGTGTGCAGTGTGTGTGTGTGCAGTGTGTGCAGTGTATGTGCAGTGCGTGCAGTGTGCGTGCAGTGTTTGTGCAATGTGTGTGCAGTTTTTGTACAGTGTGTGTGCAGTTTGTGCAGTGTTTGTGCTGTGTGCAGTGTGTTAGTGTATGTACAGTGTGTGTAGTGTATGTACAGTGTGCGTGCAATGTGTGCAGCGTGTGTGCAGTGTATGTACAGTGTGTGCAGTGAGTGTACAGTGTATGCACAGTGTGTGTGCAGTGTTTGTACAGTGTGTGTGTGTGTGCTGTATTTGTACAGTGTGTGAGTGTACAGTGTGTGTGTAGTGTGTGCAGTGTGTGTGCAGTGTTTTTGTACAGTGCGTGTGCAGTGTGTGTACAGTGTGTTTGTGCAGTGTGTGTACAGTGTGTGTGCAGTGTTTGTGCAGTGGGTGTACAGTGTATGTACAGTGTGTGTGTGTGTGTATGTGCAGTGTATGTACAGTGTGTGTGCAGCATTTGTACAGTGTGTGTGCAGTTTGTGCAGTGCGTGTGCAGTGTGTTAGTGTATGTACAGTGTGTGTAGTGTATGTACAGTGTGCGTGCAGTGTGTGTGCAGTGTGTGTGTGTGCAGTGTGTGCAGTGTATGTGCAGTGCGTGCAGTGTGCGTGCAGTGTTTGTGCAATGTGTGTGCAGTTTTTGTACAGTGTGTGTGCAGTTTGTGCAGTGTTTGTGCAGTGTACAGTGTGTGCAGTGTGTTAGTGTATGTACAGTGTGTGTAGTGTATGTACAGTGTGCGTGCAATGTGTGCAGCGTGTGTGCAGTGTATGTACAGTGTGTGCAGTGAGTGTACAGTGTATGCACAGTGTGTGTGCAGTGTTTGTACAGTGTGTGTGTGTGTGCTGTATTTGTACAGTGTGTGAGTGTACAGTGTGTGTGTAGTGTGTGCAGTGTGTGTGCAGTGTTTTTGTACAGTGCGTGTGCAGTGTGTGTACAGTGTGTTTGTGCAGTGTGTGTACAGTGTGTGTGCAGTGTGAGTGTACAGAGTGTTTGTGCAGTGTGTGTGCAGTGTATGTACAGTGTGTGTGCAGTGTTTGTGCAGTGTTTGTGCAGTGTGTTAGTGTATGTACAGTGTGTGTGCAGTGTTTGTGCAGTGTGTTAGTGTATGTACAGTGTGTGCAGTGTATGTACAGTGTGTGTGCAGTGTTTGTGCAGTGTGTGCAGTGTTTGTGCAGTGTGTGCGTGTACAGTGTGTGCAGTGTATGTACAGTGTGTGCAGTGTGTGTGCAGTGTGTTAGTGTATGTACAGTGTGTGCAGTGTGTGTGCAGTGTGTTAGTGTATGTACAGTGTGTGCAGTGTATGTACAGTGTGTGTGCAGTGTTTGTGCAGTGTGTGTGTGCAGTGTTTGTGCAGTGTGTGCGTGTACATTGTGTGCAGTGTATGTACAGTGTGTGCAGTGTGTGTGCAGTGTATGTACAGTGTGTGTGCAGTGTTTGTGCAGTGTGTGTGTGCAGTGTTTGTGCAGTGTGTGCGTGTACATTGTGTGCAGTGTATGTACAGTGTGTGCAGTGTGTGTGCAGTGTGTGCAGTGTGTGAGCAGTGTGTGAGCAGTGTGTGCGCAGTGTGTGCGCAGTGTGTGTGCAGTGTTTGTACCGTGTGTGTGTGTGCAGTATATGTACAGTGGGTGTACAGTGTGTGCAGTGTGTGTGCAGTGTGAGCAGTGTGTGTGCAGTGTGTGAGTGTACAGTGTGTGTGCAGTGTGTGCAGTGTTTGTGCAGTGTGTGCAATGTGTGTGCAGTGTTTGTGCAGTTTTTGTAAAGTGTGTGTGCAGTATATGTACAGTGGGTGTACAGTGTGTGCAGTGTGTGCGCAGTGTGAGCAGTGTGTGTGCAGTGTGTGAGTGTACAGTGTGTGTGCAGTGTGTGCAGTGTTTGTGCAGTGTGTGTGCAGTGTTTGTGCAGTTTTTGTACAGTGTGTTTGTGCAGTATATGTACAGTGGGTGTACAGTGTGTGCAGTGTATGTACAGTGTGTGTGTGTGTGTATGTGCAGTGTATGTACAGTGTGTGCAGTGTATGTACAGTGTGTGTGTGCAGCATTTGTACAGTGTGTGTGCAGTTTGTGCAGTGTTTGTGCAGTGTACAGTGTGTGCAGTGTGTTAGTGTATGTACAGTGTGTAGTGTACAGTGTATTTGTGCAGTGTGTGTGCAGTGTATGTACAGTGTGTGTGCAGTGTTTGTGCAGTGTGTTAGTGTATGTACAGTGTGTGTGCAGTGTTTGTGCAGTGTGTTAGTGTATGTACAGTGTGCAGTGTATGTACAGTGTGTGTGCAGTGTGTGTGCAGTGTTTGTGCAGTGTATGTACAGTGTGTGTACAGTGTGTGTGAAGTGTATGTACAGTGTGTGTGCAGTGTGTGTACAGTGTGTGTGCAGTGTGTGAGCAGTGTGTGCGCAGTGTGTGTACAGTGTGTGTGCAGTGTGTGTGCAGTGTGTGTGCAGTGTGTGAGTGTACAGTGTGTGTGCAGTGTATGTACAGTGTGTGTGCAGTGTGTGAGCAGTGTGTGCGCAGTGTGTGTACAGTGTGTGTGCAGTATATGTACAGTGGGTGTGCAGTGTGTGAGCAGTGTGTGCGCAGTGTGTGCGCAGTGTGTGTGCAGTATATGTACAGTGGGTGCACAGTGTGTGCAGTGTGTGTGCAGTGTGAGCAGTGAGTGTGCAGTGTGTGAGTGTACAGTGTGTGTGCAGTGTATGTGCAGTGTGTGCAGTGTTTGTGCAGTGTGTGTGCAATGTGTGTGCAGTGTGTGTGCAGTGTTTGTGCAGTTTTTGTACAGTGTGTTTGTGCAGTATATGTACAGTGGGTGTACAGTGTGTGCAGTGTATGTACAGTGTGTGTGTATGTGCAGTGTATGTACAGTGTGTGTGCAGCATTTGTACAGTGTGTGTGCAGTTTGTGCAGTGTTTGTGCAGTGTACAGTGTGTGCAGTGTGTTAGTGTATGTACAGTGTGTGTAGTGTATGTACAGTGTGCGTGCAGTGTGTGTGCAGTGTTTGTACAGTGTGTGTGCAGTGTGTGTGCAGTGTGTGTACAGTGTGTGTGCAGTGTGTGAGCAGTGTGTGCGCAGTGTGTGCGCAGTGTGTGTGCAGTGTGTGTGCGCAGTGCGTGAATGTACAGTGTGTGAGTGTACAGTGTATGTACAGTGTGTGCAGTGTGTGAGTGTACAGTGTGTATGTGCAGTGTATGTAGTGTGTGTGCAGTGTTTGTACAGTGTGTGCAGTGTATGTACAGTGTGTGTGCAGTGTTTGTACAGTGTGTGTGCAGTGTTTGTACAGTGTGTGAGTGTACAGTGTGTGTGCAGTGTTTGTACAGTGTGTGTGCAGTGTTTGTACAGTGTGTGAGTGTACAGTGTGTGTGCAGTGTGTGTACAGTGTGTGTTACCCTGGAGGTCATGAACAGCAGCTTAGTCTCCATGTCCGGTGTGAGACGACAGGCCAGAAACTTCCTTGAGGTTCGAGCCGTCAGCAGCTGGAGAACACCTGAAACAGAATGGACAGTGTATAAGTGAGGGAGTTTGTGGGTAGTGTAGTCTTCAAAGTGGACTGAGAATTGTGGGTAATGTAGTGTTCACAGTGGTCTGAGGATTGTCGGTAGTTTGGTGTTACCAGTAAACTGAGGACTGAGGACTTGTGGGTTGTGCAGTAGGTCTCTCCACACCAGCTCCATCTCTGGGATCCGAGCGACATTCTGCAGCAGACGAACCAGATCTCTGCCGATGATCAGACACTCCATAAACTAGAGACACACAGAGAGAAGGGGTTATCCTTGTAACCACCAGGGGGAACAATCCCTCCAATACACTTCTCTTTCCCCCCTACCTTCTCCCTAAGCATGCTGATGCAGAAGTCCACCTCTTTCTGGCGCAGAATCAGCAAGTTGGGCGCTCCGTGGTCGACGATGAGGCGGAGGTAGGTGTAGACAGACATCGCTATCAACATCCCGCTCTTCAACACCCACTCCCTAAAAGAGGAAACATATTCAGCTGTAAAACTCCTGATGTGAATAAAACTACATGTTTGAACAGTACAGGAAACATCAGGGATTCTTGAACCGTCTGACTGAACTCTGTTTGGAAGAATCTTTGTAAAGGGAAACTTACTTTTGATCCAGCAGGATTTCCATCACACTCTCAGCCAACCACAGGTTCTTAGTGGAGATATCGCCACCTGGGTACACACACACACACACACATATGTAAACACATACATGGCATGATGTAAGATACTGCAGTGATAGGAGTTTGTTCTTGTGTCTGTATGAGACCTGCAATTTGTTTCTGCAGCGTCATGACGACACCGTCAGTTCCCATCACTCCACTCTTCACCAGCTCTCTGACTAGCCACACCAGCTGAAAAAAACACATGAAACTCGTCAGAAACATTAAACTTATCATTTATAATAAACCAATTATAAACATTTGTCTTGGACTGAGATTATTTAGTCTGCACTTCACTGTTCATCCACCAGAGAGCGATAATGAGCATATATGCATACCTGTGTGTGTACCTATACACATATGTTTCCTTTAACCTGTGTGTTTCTATAAGTGTGTGCGTATCTATAAGGGCGTGTATACCTGTGAGTATCCATGAGAGCATGTGTGTATACCTGTGTGTCTCTATAAGCGTGTGTGTATACCTGTGTGTTTCTATAAGCGTGTGTGTATACCTGTGTGTCTCTATAAGCGTGTGTGTATACCTGTGTGTTTCTATAAGCGTGTGTGTATACCTGTGTGTCTCTATAAGCGTGTGTGTATACCTGTGTGTTTCTATAAGCGTGTGTGTATACCTGTGTGTCTCTATAAGCGTGTGTGTATACCTGTGTGTTTCTATAAGCGTGTGTGTATACCTGTGTGTCTCTATAAGCGTGTGTGTATACCTGTGTGTTTCTATAAGCGTGTGTGTATACATATCTGTCCGAAACAGATGACCTGTGTGTTGCTTTCTTGTGTGCTTACCTGTGGGATCCCTGTGCGGGACCCGTGTGTGACCTGATGAATACCTTTCTGTGGTGGTTTACCTATGACTGTACATGTGTGTGTGCCTGTGTGCTTACCTGTGTTCTGGGGACGTCCTGTAGCTTTAAGAATTTTTCCATCAGGATCTGGTTAATCTTGACCAGAATCAAGTTCATCCCGTCTCTGCTGAGCAGCGTCAGGTCTCTGTAACACTGTAATACACACACACAGTGATGTCATAGGGATGTCACAGTGATGTCACACACTTATAGAGCTGTAATGGAGTCTCACCCTCTGTGCCTGAGTCGGCTCTGTGAGGACCAGTGTGAACAGACCCAGACACACCTCTTCATGCTGCTGCTGACCTTTACACACCTGTACACAGGTAAACAGGAAGTCAGAGTTTAACACCTGTATGAGCATTTATCACTTAAGTTTAACACGGTGAAACAGAGTAGGTGTAAAGTAGTTATAGTAGAACTGCAGTAGCTTCAGTATTTGTAACTTACATTGGCAGTGAGCGCGTCGTTAGCCTCCCTCTCTGACAGCCCATTGGTCAAAGCCTGGACGATCCCAACACAACGCTCTAACTTCTACGCACACATAGACACACAGGTTTATAACACACAATGACACACTGCTTTTACAAATGCATACACAAAATCATTGGCCTTATTGCATCATGTCATTGTGCAATTCCAACAGTGTGCAGGAGTTTGTCTGCAGTTTCTAAAGGATGCATTTCTCTCCTACACACCTGTGGTTTGCAATAGATGTCCTTATTTTTAGTTTCTGTGCTTTTTGATAATTTAGCAGACAGGATCCTGTGGACATGCACTAATGGAAAGATTTCAGAGTGAGGGGCTGCATTTGAAGGAGAACTTGAGCATGAGGGAGGTTCGGTGATTTGCTGAAGGGCAACTCGGCAGTGCTCACGAAGTGAACTGGCACCTCTCCAGCTACCAGACTTAGTCTGTAAAGTTATTATGTTGAGAAATGCATGTGCACCTGTCATGTGAACAAATCAAAAGGTGTCAAGCAGCTTCTACGCTGCAGTATTTTTGCATCAACTAGTAAATTTCCTCTACAGACACTTCAGGGTACACTGTTAGTAACTCATCTAAAACGTCTGTTACTAAGTCTACAGAACAATAAGGGCACTTAGTTCTATTATGTATAAACTTCAAATACTTTGTCATCACAGATCTGCCCCCGGAAATAACATTTATACCGTTTCCAAACACTTTCACCAGGTGCCCTCTGCACAACACTGGTACCTACAGACTGAGTCACAGCTATGACTTCTCTTAAAGTTTTCATTAAATAAACAAGCCTCTGTTGTTCTCTGTGTGTAAATTAAGTTTGTTTGTATCATTTATCAGTGTCCCGCACTACTTTGGACATGTGAAAAGCCGACACGGCGCATGCGCATATCTCACTTAGGTCCCATCCATATGTTTACGCAGGACTAGCATGCTAAGCTAACTCTCAGTGAGCTGTGTGGCTTCAAATCCGCTCCGTGGGGTCTGCAAGAGTCCAAAACCACCACAAACAACCGACACACGTCCAACACTTCGGGCTCACGCCACCAGCACCATGTTTACACACACAGGAGGGCGGCTATGCTAAGCTAAACATGCTAACCGTTCTAACTAGCCTGCTAGCCTCGGTGTCTGTTCTCTCATATGGATCCATCATGTCTCTTTGTACCCGCTGCTTGTTCTCAAACTGCTCACCCTCTGAACCCGCTCTAACAGTCTATATGCCGGGTTATCTGGGCAGTCGAACCGGGTCAGCCTACCTCCTCCAGCTCGTCTTTGGCGTCCAGCTGAGTAGACACCAGTAGCCGGCCCTGCGGCTTCGCCTTCGCCGCTGCAGGCTCCATCTGCTCCCGCCGCGCCTCGCCGGGCCCCGCGGAGCAGCGAAGGGCCGGGACTCCGGGTGAAGGAGGGTTCTGGATGTTTCTGTCCGCGTACCGGGCAGGATGGAGCTCCTGTCAGAGCGGGGGCCTCGGTGTGGCTCAGTTCTGCCGGTTCTGTGGGTCAGAGTGTGTTTTTAAACTTCTGCAGGCTCTTCTCTGTGACACTGTCCGACCACAGAAACATAACGGACATCCGCACATAGCGAGGGGGCGGGGTCTACTGGGCCAGCTCTCCAATCACTGCCCTCCCTACTCTGAGTGGCGTTTATACGGACCAATGACAGAAGAAAGAGACTGGAGCCAATCCCCTGGCTGCAGCTCGGGTGACCTCCTGCATGGAAACTATTTAAAACTTGTTTATAAACAGAATAATGATCATTCATTGATGACCACGTGATTCAGTTTGACGTCATAATAAAAAAGAACCTCATCTTTTCTCTCTGATAATTCCAGACCAAAAACAATAATAATTTTTTTTTTTTTTTTTTTTTTTAAAAGCCACATTGATTTGTTTTATTGACTTTAACTATAAGGTGTAAATGTGTACATACTGCTGTCTCTAGTTTATCTTTTATTTTCACATCATTATGAAGCAGACATCTTTATGATCATCATCAAAATATATTTTAATAAGAGAGTAAAGCTCAAAGCATGAATCAAGTTTTCACATTAACACACAGATAATAATAATAATAACAGACAGATTATAATAATAATTATAATAATAATAACAGACAGATAATAATAATAAAAACAGACAGATAATGAAGCACAAAGCTGATATTTACAACATTTTCAAATCTCAAATTATTACAGTATAACATTCATCTGTCTGGGTTTCTGCTGAAAAGAAGAACTGTCCCTTTAAATGATGTCAGAGGTAAAAATCCAATCCAATGCTGCATTCATGTGGTGTTGGACGCATTGGAAAAACAAGTTTCCAAGTTGTAAAATGCACATGAACAACAACTCGGAAAATCCGAAAAGAATGAAGTGTCCGACTTCCGGTCAGAATCGTCATCACACAAGGGGCCAAATATGTTTTGTTAATGTTAACATACTTTTTATTAATTCACGTACTGCACATACATTTTTTTGCTCAAATATCACTTTTATCAGTAACTTTTCACTGATCTTCTCCGTAACATCAACGCTGTTTTTTTGCTGTTGTTACATCATTCCGACTTTCCAAACTGAAATCACGTGAACACACTGAAGTCGGAAGAACGACTTCCCAACTCAGAAAGTGGGACCACCGAGCAGCACCTGAACGCAGCATGAGACGGGGGAGGTTGTCTGACATCTGTCAATCATTTCAGCGATGATGTGACCTTTGACCTCTCCTCTCCTCCCTTTCCTCCTTCACCCCACCTACACCTCTCCTCCTATCTTCTGCTCTCCTCTTTCCTCATGCCCCCCCCTCACTGAGTGTCCTCCCCCAGCAGCCAGTACGTCCTCATCCGCCCCTTCCCCTTCATTTCAATCTCTCCTCTCAGCTCCAGTCTGAAGCAGCTGAACTCCTGCAGAACCTGCCAGGTCGCCTTCGAGACGTGGATCTTCAGAGCTGCAGAGAGACATGAGAACAACATGTAAATAACATGTAAACAGCAAGAGAACAAAATGTAAACAACAAGAGAACAACATGTAAACAACACGAGAAAAACATGTAAACAACACAAGAACAACACGAGAAAAACATGTAAACAACACGAGAACAACATGTAAACAACACGAGAACAACAAGAGAACACGAGAACAACAAGAGAACAACATGTTAACAACACGAGAACAACAAGAGAACAACATGTAAACAACACGAGAACAACAAGAGAACAACATGTAAACAACACGAGAACCGCATGTAAACAACACGAGAACAAGAGAACAACATGAAAACAACACGAGAAAAACATGTAAACAACACGAGAACAACATGTAAACAACACGAGAACAACAAGAGAACAACATGTTAACAACACGAGAACAACAAGAGAACAACATGTAAACAACACAAGAACAACAAGAGAACAACATGTAAACAACACGAGAACCGCATGTAAACAACACGAGAACAAGAGAACAACATGAAAACAACACGAGAAAAACATGTAAACAACACGAGAACAACATGTAAACAACATGAGAACAACAAGAGAACAACATGTTAACAACATGTTAACAACACGAGAACAACATGTAAATGTGTGTGTGTCTTTTACCCTCTCCATTGGACTCCATACGTGATGCTGTGTTCACCGTGTCTCCAAACAGACAGTACCTGGGCATCTTCAGCCCAACTACACCTGCGCACACCGGACCTAAACACACACACACACATATATACACACAGACACACACAACTGAGTGTTACATTAACTCTTTACCAAAATGTGGCTAAATACACACAATCACGTGCTCCCATACACACACACACACACACACTGACCGCTGTGTATGCCGATGCGTAGCCGCAGCTGCTGATTGGCTCTGTGTCTGATCCTGAAGCTCTGGACGGCGTCCAGCAAGGCGAGCGACATGCGGGCGATCTCCCGCGCGTGAAGCTTTGTGTTCCTCACAGGCAGCCCAGACACCACCATGTAGGCGTCGCCAATGGTCTCCACCTGGGGGCAGCACCGAGATCATCAAACAGCTTCTACACAATTTAAAGTGACAGTAACAGCAACAACAAGCTGCACGTCTGTCTGAACTAAAACATTCTTCAAAACCTTCTTCTTTAAACTCGTTCTGCTCTCAGATCACATCTCACAGGATTAGAAATATATGATCTTCTTACAATAAAATAAATATGACTGACCCTCTGCAAGTAAAGGAACATCTGGAAGCTTAGCTTAGCTTAGCTTAGCACACAATGTTAGCAGCAACTGTGTGTAGAGGACTGCCAAAGAGTCTTTTACCTTATAAACGTCAAAGTTGTCGATGATGGCGTCGAAACAGGTGTACAGATCGTTTAACAGCGTCACAACCTGGATGTTAAAAAACACAAGTTAATATTGAATCTGCCCTCAAACACTTCCCATCAGGAAGTACAGGACACACTGAACCTTTTGTGACCTCTGAAAACACATTAGTTATAGTTAAACAGCTCAAACCACTAGAGTGCAACATTGTCCACAGAGGTGTACTGTTCGGTGGATATTTTCAGCAAGATATTTTTTTGATCCTATCTCACAACAATCTTTTTAAACTGTGGTATTCTGCCTGATCATTCTCCATCGGGTCTCATGAATCCTCTTGACAGGATTTCATAAACTGTCAAATTGTCTTTTTAACGTTCATTTATTGATGTATTGTTTCTATGTTGTTTTTATCTCTCCTTTGAAAGGTACCTTTACATAACATGTATTATTATTATTATTATTATCATTATTATTATTATTATTATTATTATTATTAATAATAATAAAATGCTAATTAAAAAGTCTATGCAAAAGTCAAAAACAAATGCCATGACTGAAACACGCTGCAAAAAGAAGTAAGTGCACAAACATCAAACACTCTGTAAACACATCAATGTTGCTAAGTAAGAAATATAAATTTAAGACAAACACAGATGATCAAGAAGAGCTCCAGTCCTGTTGGGGGCGCTGTGTGCAACAATTTATAATTGGAGGGAGAGGGAGGCGTTGTCAGGATTTTAGCCCGCACAAAAACCCACACAACCTTGAGAAATGGTGTCAGAAAGACCACTAGCTTTGCTAAGTTAGCCGCACAGCTAACGGTACTGTAAGGCCCTCGTAGGCCACCGTAGTTTGGTGGTGATCAGAGCTCTTTAAAACTAAACAACCACCATGTGATGTTATCAAAGTAATACACGTGTAACCACATGATACACGTTCTGCTCACATGGTCACACTCACCTGTAGAGGTGTGCTCTCAGCTGATAGGGCGGTGAAGCCGATGATGTCACTGAAGTAGATTGTGACAGAGTCAAAAGCTTCAGCCTGAACCGTCTCACCTCGTTTCAACTGTTCCGCTACAGAACTGAAACAAACAGATTAATATAGTTTATTCATATATTTAAATTTATATATATAGATGTATATTTATAGATGTGTATATGCACTGTATGTGTATATGTACTGGATGTGTATATGTACTGGATGTGTACAGTATATGTAATGGATGTGTATATTTACTCGATGTGTGTATTTACTGGATGTGTATATTTACTGGATGTGTATATTTACTGGATGTGTATTTTTACTGGATGTGTGTATGTACTGGATGTGTGAATTTACTGGATGTATATATTTACTGGATGTGTATATGTACTGGATGTGCGTATTTACTGGGGTAGTATCTGGTAGAGCAGATTCTCTGCTTTGCGTTTCTCCTCGTGGTACGCCTGAGTTCTCTCTTCCACCAGCTCCTCCAGGTTGTTGGCGTACTGCTCCATACGAGATAGCAGGTTATCCAGGATGTTAGAGCCATAACCCCTGGACACACAGACAGACAGACAGACAGACAGACAGACAAGCAGACAGACAGACAGACAGACAGACACACACACACACACACACACACACACACACACACACACACACACACACACACACACACACACAGACAGACAGACATACAGACACACACACACACACACACACACACACACACACACACACACACAGACAGACAGACAGACAGACAGACAGACAGACAGACAGACAGGCAGGCAGGCAGACAGACAGACAGACAGAGGTGAGGGAAGACAGCAGTAAGTAACTAACTAACACAACAGACTAAAAGTGGGTTTGGTCTTTATGACATTATCCATTGTTAGCAGATTTACTGTTAGTTGAAAGCTTGTTGAAAGCTTGTGAGTTACTTTCAGTTGAAACACGTTGCCCCCCGCCCCGCCCCACACACACCTGTGTTGTTTCCTCAGCAGGATCTTGATTGTGTTGAAGTCCGGTCTTTCACTCGGCTCTTCACTCCAGCAGCGCTGCATCAGGACGCCGAGCTCCTCGCTGTGACTGTGGAGGCAGAGAGAAGGACGGAAGGGGGGGGCACCGCCGTGACGCACCGCCTGAACAATCTCTGAGGGGTTGGATGGTGGGGAGTGGGGGTCATGTTTAAAACTTTTGGTCAGGATACCTGATGATGATGTATACACACAAGTGTGTGCACATATTCACACAGTGTGTATGTGTGAAATGAAGCATTTCAGTGGCGGCCATGATAAGAGCTGTTTCAATTCTCTAAAAGTTAAGGAAAGGTGGGTCAATGCTTCCTTTATAACCTCCTTTAGCATAGGATACACTGGACCATCCTATTGTTCACAAAAACTAACGATGATCATAAAGTGAAACAGATCATATAAGGGACATTTTTATCCAGATGATGTTTTATTCAACATATTTCATTCACTTAAGAATGGTTTGTGCAGTTCTACATTTGTATAAAACATTCTGTATATCTTTCATAAATGTAACAATTAATTTCATCCAATCATATTTATTCTGATGTTGATTTCTGAGTGGACAGGAAGGTGATGGTTTCACTTTTCTTACTCGGAGCCTGGTAGCCTATATGCCTTTTATTTCACTTCCTCGTGGTTATTAGAATTATTTCACCGGTAGGAAGGCACAGGGGAAAGTTTTTTAGATTATCTTCTTGTAGTCCATTTTCAGAACATTGTAGTTTCACCACGGCAGACCCACATCATTAACCTCCACCGGCCATCACATTTAAAGACTTGGCCTAGTGGAAATGTGGTCGGATTGTCAGAGCAACGCGATCGCCTTTCCCTAAGTCCTTTTTTGAATTCTCCTAACATCTTTCCTTAACCTCATGACGTTTTCCCCGGGGTTAAGGTGAAGAGGATAGTGAAAGGGGATAGGAGGGACAATCCAGATGCACCAAGTGTTTCAGTGCAGCTCATGCCCTTCACCAGCAGAGGGCTCTTAAACACTGATCTCTAAACATATAGCTGCCACTGAACCGGTTTACTGTGTAGTTATTTTTCAGTGTTTCACATGTTGAACAACGCCATGCCCCCTTTAAGGGTCACAGTCCTTACATTATGACTTTTATTAATCCAGATAAACTAAATAAAATCATATATTATTAATTAGCTGAATGGAACACAAACAGAGTCATGGTGTGTGTGTGTGTGTGTGTGTGTGTGTGTGTGTGTGTGTGTGTGTGTGTGTGTGTGTGTGTGTGTGTGTGTGTTTTAATGTAATTATTGTTGTTATTATTATTATTAATGTAGTTGTTGTTTACAGTATTACACACAAACACACACACAGACAGACCTTTGGGAGTCATGGTGTGTGTGTCCAGGTAGAAGACTCCTCTGAGCAGGGCGACCTCCTGCAGGATGATCCCGAAGCTGTAAACGTCTCCTCTCTGAGTCCCACAGGGTGAGGGACACTCTGTCCTCAGCAGCTCCGGAGACGTCCAAAGTTTACCTGCACGAAATGTACACCTGTGTCAATGTGTGTGTGTGTGTGTGGGTATGTGTGAGTGTGTGTGTGTGTGTGTGTGTGTGTGTGTGTGTGTGTGTGTGTGTGTGTGTGTGTGTATGTGGGTATGTGCGTGTGTGTGGGTATGTGTGTGTGTGTCTGGTGTGTCTTACGGGCATAGTAGGCGTGTGTGTCCTCGTGGTAGCTGCTGGTCCTCAGACTTTGCAGACCGTAGTCTGTGATCTTCAGCACAAAGCGACTGTCCACCACACAGTTAGATGACTTCAGGTTGCCGTGGGAGACGATGACACTGTTGTGAAGGAACAACATGCCCTGATGACACAAACATACAAAAATAAACAATGATGAAAGATTAAAAACAACATTTTTTATTGTTTGTTCAGAGAGAGAGAGTATGGGGATTGACACGCAGGAAAGGATATCTAAATATATAACTGTCCTTAATGGACCACCACTGTTAGGAATCTAGGAGTTCTATTTGATCAAGATATGTACTTTAACTCGCACAAACAACCGATTTCAAGAAAAGCCTATTTGGCGTTTGGGGGCGGGCCGCCCAACTAATATAATGGTAGGGGAAACACTATAATATATCTAAACTCAGGACTATCCTGTCGCAAAACAATGCAGAAAAACTAGTCTCAATGAGTCTGGTACTGATCCAGGTTTCTGTCTGTTCATCATGAGTCTGGTTCTGATCCAGGTTTCTGTCTGTTCATCATGAGTCTGGTACTGATCCAGGTTTCTGCCTGTTCAACATGAGTCTGGTTCTGCTCCAGGTTTCTGTCTGTTCAACATGAGTCTGGTTGACACACACACACACACACACACACACACACACACACACACACACACACACACACACACACACACACACACACACACACAGCGTCAGGGCCGTTACCTTGACGATGTCATTGATGAGAGAGTATCTGAACATCCAATCCAGAGTGATGCTGTCACTCTCCATCAGGTCCTGGAAGATTTACACACACACACACACACACACACACACACACACACACACACACACACACACACACACACACATCATTATGACATAAGTGCATAGCTCACTTTGGAAGTCATGAAAATAAACATCCTGTTAATCCTTCTGTAGCACTGAAAAAAATGTAAACATGTAACAAACAAACTAAAATGAATGTGTGTGAAATAAAAAAACAGAACACGCTATGTTGAAGTGCTGGCTTCTCTGACAACAATGCAGCAGCCAGTATGTCCTCCTACTAAGTTTAGATTCTGGTCCTGAATGCTCTGGATTTGTTTGGACCAGAGAAGGTAGGCGGTTTTAAGGCACCCTCATACGGCCGCTTTGGACGCTCCACGGTTTGCCAGATATGAGACCAGTTATCAGGTCAAACCAAGAGTGTTGCAGCGGTAGAAGTGGGCAAGAGAACAGGTTCAGATAGAAGTGATTGTACCCGACCTAAAAAGCCTCTGCATGTTTCTAATAAGCTCCACGAGCAGAAACGTGCTCAAACTAGGATCAATATTGGAGATGCTTTTGAAAAATGGAGAGAGGTTAGAACACAGAAAGGTTTACAGACCGATGCAGAGCTGGAAAAACACTGAAGCTTCAGGGTCCACCACATGGCAACCTGCTTGAGCATCGACTCTAGAGAGAAGGGGCGGGGGGAGACAGCTCTCTACAATGTTTAGAATCTGGACTGCAGTACCCATTTTAAACACTAGGTGTCAGAGTTACATACTGCTCCTTTAATATGGTCATAATGTTATCAGTAGAATTGATGTATTTATATAAGTATATTAATGTGGTCTTATTGTCATTAGTTATTGAAGAACCTTTTTATCTTGGTGATGTTGAACTCTCCTGACGTTGTTTCTTCCTCTTTCTTTTCTGATATTTCGGAGATACAACAGCCATCTGGCAAAAACCCAAACACCACTCCGCCCACGTCCACCTACAGCAGGCTGACTTGTCTACAAGTTGCTAGGTTACCGGGCTGGGGGTTGCTAGGTTACAGTGCTGACAAGTAAGTATAACTAAGAGGTGAAGAGAACATGTGATGTATGAAGGAATGCTGGAGGACTGATGGAGACA
The DNA here is from genome assembly GCF_963584025.1 of Labrus mixtus. Classification (NCBI taxonomy): domain Eukaryota; kingdom Metazoa; phylum Chordata; class Actinopteri; order Labriformes; family Labridae; genus Labrus; species Labrus mixtus. The sequence goes on along the minus strand of NC_083627.1, from coordinate 13,832,310 downwards.
CACGAAGCTGATAGACGGCTGATCACTACAGGAGCTGGAGCGCGGTCAGAGAGCGAGGTGTGAGAGAGGACTGATGGAGGGGTGCAGGGGGGCTGAAGAGGGGTATAAAGCCATGATGTGGAGTCAAATCAGCCAGAGGCGGTTAATAAATGACTATAGCGGGTCAATATCACGTTGGAATAGAGGGTATATAGAGGGGCAGATAGAGGAAATATAGAGGGGAAATAAAGGGTTGATATAGAGGCACAGACAGAGAGTTAACATTTTGATAGAGGGGCTGATAGAAGGTTGATGAAGGCGTTGAAAGTAGGCAGATAGAGGGTATATTAGAGGTCTGGTAGAGTATAGTGTTGATAGGGGGGCTGACAGAGGGTACATCGAGGGTACATCAAGGAGTACATTGATGGGGTTATACTGGCTCGTAGGGAGGTGTGTGTACCTGCAGGCTGCCTCTGGGACAGTACTCGGTGATGATGCACATATTGGGTGGGTCAATGCAGGCGCCGATGAAGCGGGTCAGGTGCTCATTCTGAACGTCTCTCATCTGTAAGAGTTCAGACACTGCTGGTTAGAAAAACATCAAAACCTCCAGAATCCCTAAAAAAAGGCACTGCACGGTTTGAGAGTCTATACGAAGGAAGAGTCACATCCACCAAGACCAAGAACCTCTCCAAACCTGGGCGCTGACGCCCCGCCAAGGAGGTACAACACAGGTCAGCATTCAGGTGGGCTGGTAACTCTTTAGGCTGTTGGCTTCTAGGGAGTTACTTAATCTACAGAGAGGTGGAGGCTGTGATTGACTGTAACCCCAGAGAGCTAGAGGCTGTGATTGGCTGTAACCACAGAGAGGTGGATACTTTGATTGGTGGAGAACTGAGTCTTACATGTTTGAGTTCAAACAGAACGCTTCTGGTCAGTTCGATCCGTTTCTTGTTGATGTACTTGATGGCTGCCAGGTTTCCCTGAGGGAGACACAATAAGAAGGGTTACCTTTTTATTAATTACACCATCACATGACAGCTGTGATCAGACGGTGTGCTGCTGTCAGACCTTATAGTATCCAGTTTTAGTGTAGATCTGGAAGTTTCCCTCCATGGTCATCAGAGAGCCGCAGTTTGATCCTTTCTGCAGAGAATCAGGAGGAACTGGTCATTCTATGTGTGTGTGTGTGTGTGTGTGTGTGTGTGTGTGTGTGTGTGTGTGTGTGTATGTATGTGTGCGAGTGTGTTACCAGAGACATGGTGAGTCTGCTGCAGGCTCTTCTCAGGACCTTCTCCAGGTCCCTCATCTGGACGTCGTCCCAGGAAACCCTCCACAGCTGAGCCGCCAGCTCGCTCTCCAGCTTCAGCTTCCTGTGTGTGAGGGAAGTGTGTTTTTGAGTGATGATGAAGATAGATGAGCAAGATATTGACTGACAGAGAGTGAAGCAGAGACTGACAGAGACAGAGTGTGAGACAGACAGAGAATGATACAGGGGCCGAAATAGAGTGATACAGACAGACAGAGAGTGAGACCTGGGTCGGCAGAGAGTGAGGCAGGGGCCGACAGAGAGTGAGACAGACATACAGGGTGTGAGGCAGGGGCCGACATAGAGTGAGACAGACAGACAGAGAGTGAGACCTGGGTCGGCAGAGAGTGAGGCAGGGGCCATCAGAGAGTGAGACAGACAGATAGCGAGACAGGGGCAGACCGAGAGTGAGACATACAAAGAGTGAGACAGAGGCTGACAGAGAGTGAGACAGGGGCCAACAGAGAGTGATACATACCGAGAGTGAGACAGGGCAGACAGAGAGCGAGCCATGGGCCGACCGAGAGTGAGACAGACAGGTAGCGAGACATGGGCCATCAGAGAGTGAGACAGATAGATAGCAGGACATGGCCCGACAGAGAGTGAGACAGGGGCCAACAGAGAGTGATACATATCGAGAGTGAGACAGGGGCAGACAGAGAGTGAGACAGGGCCGGCAGAGAGTGAGACAGACAGAGCGTGAGACAGGGGCAGACAGAGATTGAGACAGGTGCAGACAGAGAGCGAGACAGGGCCGACAGAGAGTGAGACAGACAGAGAGTGAGACAGAGGCCGACTGAGAGTGACATGGGAGAATCTGTGTTCATCAATCTTTGATAATCGACTGACGCATGTCGTCATGGAGATGAACATGTGACCTGTCCTTACCTATAGATGAACACTGTCACGGTTACAATGATGACAAAGACGAAGCAGATCACTATGGCAACCATCTGATGCATCGATACTGTACCTGGAGAGGAAGAGAGAAAACTGTTTGTGTGTGTGTGTTTGTATGTGTGTGTGTGTGTGTGTGTGTGCGTGTGTGTGGTGTGTCTTTGTGTGTGTGTGTGTGTCTGTGTGTGTGTTCATACGGGAAAGGCAGGCTGGGTTGTCATTCTTGAAGCCACACTCTGGGATGTCTGCAGGTGTCTCTCCACCGGGCCACTGGAAGCTCCGCCCACTCTGCATGACCAGTTGTTTCACACTGCTGTTATACAAACACACCACCTGCACACACACACACACACACACACACACACACACACACACACACACACACACACACACACACACACACACACACACACACACACACACACACACACACACACACACACTCACCGTTTTACTTTTACCTATTAACAAGGTGTGTTCAGGGGAAGTGATCCTTTGAAACCACAGCTGAGTGACATCATGATGCCGACATCATGGTGATGACATCATGGTGATGACATCATGGCGATGACATTGCAAGTCTTACCTGAAACTCTCCAGACTCGACATCTGTCATGTCCCACACAGCAAAGTCCACCTGTCTGTCTCCGAACTCATCCATCTCCACCGAACCTGTCACTCCTGCACACATGCAAACACACACACACACACACACACACACACACACACACACACACACACACACACACACACACACTCTCTTAAAATAGCGGACTTCCTGTTAGGATTTTGTCATGATAAAAAACAGACAGGGGCTTTATTTTAAGCAAATTTTGAGGGTGCTAACATGATGCACATGTCACACCCAAATGGAATGACTTGTTTAACATGTTTAGCCACTCAAGCGTATATAATAATAAAAATTATTTCTAATAATAATAATAATAATAACCCTAAGGATTTCAATGGAGCCACTCAGCGCTCGGCCCCTCATCATCAGGTTTAGTGAACAAAGCTTCCTTTTCATCTTTTTCCTCCCCCTTTCCTCCCTTCATCACCCCCCCCCCCCCCTCTGACGCACATGCTCAGTGATTGATTACCACTGACTTTGTCGCTCTGTGTGCCTGTGTGTGTCTGTCTGAGTTGATTGATAACAGCAGTCCCATCTGATCCAGCTCCACAGTGTCTTCTCTGCCTCAGGTTACATTTATTTATTTATTTATATGTGACATTATTTTGTAAAAAAGGTTGGTTGATATAATATAAAACTACTACAAGAACTACATGAACTACAAGAACTACAGGAACTACCTAACGTATCCCGTAGTCCACCCCCCCACCCTTTGGAGTCAAGGTGTTTTTAACCAGCATGTAGAGGGCGCTGTCCATGTTCCCCTCGCTCCTAGCTCCTCCCTCTTTGACATAGGTTTCCGTTGTTTTTGTGCAGTTTAGACAGCGTGCATTTGTTTGCTGCATCTGTTAATGAAAATCAGTCACTGAACTGACATTGTGTTATTGATGATAAATCAGGTGATAAAAAAGTGGACGGAGTCAGAGCTTCAGGAGCTGCATCACAAACACACATGGATCAAACTTTGATCAGCTTTTGGTTGAGGGTGTCTGACTTTGTTGTTTAGTTTTTGCTGACTCATCACTCTCTCTGACCTTTGACCCCGGTGATGACATGGGCTTCCTGCAGCAGGAAGCACAACTGATTTTTCACAATAAAGCTGAGGCTGTTTTTAGTACAGCAGTTTGTGTCAAGCTGACCAATCAGAGATCGAGGTGGGCGTGATGTCACATTGTCCCTTTGTGTGTTTTTGTTAAGTATCTGATCATGTTTATATTCATGACGTGTTATAAAGTATTTTATAAACATGATATCATTAATATTTGACAGTAAACAAACAGATCGTCACCATGGATACAAACAGCTGACACATGTGTCATGTGACCCAACTGAGCCGATGCCATACACAATGTCTTTTATCGCTTTATATTTATAATGTAAATTTAAACACATTATATTATAATGTTACACACACACAAACACACAGCCACACACACACACTCAGCTGTGTGCGTCTGATCTCATTAGACGTCTCCAGCTGAGTCTTACTGTTTGCGTTTCACTTCCTCTGATGGATGGACACTTCCTGTTTGTTTTTACACACCTGAACCCCTCATCCCTCTAACACACACACACACAGACAAGCACACTCAATCTGAAAATTGCTTTTTATTTTAGTAATAAATCTTCTCTGTGTTACCGTGACAATGTTGTGACCCCCCCTCCCCCCGCTACTGTCCGTCCTGCTCTGTGGACATCAGTCTTCTGTCAACAACAGAGAGGAGACAGGAAGTGAGGAGTGTTCAGCCAGGAGGGGACCCCCCTGTCCTGTGTTTGTGTGTGTGTGTGTGTGTGTATGTGTGTGTGTGTGTCTCTGAGAGTTGGACAGCCTCACTCTGTCCTCAGTATTTGTTTTTAAATTTTTCTCAGACTGAAACAACACAGTTTATTTTCCTGAGAGTTTAAAACAACAAGAGCTGCTGATGGACCGAGACGTTCAGAGAGAGACGTTCAGAGAGAGACGTTCAGAGAGACACTCAAAGAGAGACGTTCAGAGAGAGACACTCAAAGAGAGACGCTCAGAGAGAGACGCTCAGAGAGAGACGTTCAGAGAGAGACGTTCAGAGAGAGATGCTCAAAGAGAGACGTTCAGAGAGAGACGTTCAGAGAGAGACACTCAAAGAGAGACGTTCAGAGAGATAGACACTCAGAGAGAGACATTCAGAGAGAGACATTCAGAGAGAGACGTTCAGAGAGAGAGACACTCAGAGAGAGACGTTCAGAGAGAGACGTTCAGAGAGAGACGCTCAAAGAGAGACGTTCAGAGAGAGAGACGGTCAGAGAGAGACGTTCAGAGAGAGACGCTCAAAGAGAGAGACGTTCAGAGAGAGACGTTCAGAGAGAGACGCTCAAAGAGAGACGTTCAGAGAGAGAGACGGTCAGAGAGAGACGTTCAGAGAGAGACACTCAGAGAGAGACGTTCAGAGAGAGACGGGCAGAGAGAGACGTTCAGAGAGAGACGGTCAGAGAGAGACGCTCAAAGAGAGACGTTCAGAGAGAGAGACGTTCAGAGAGAGACGTTCAGAGAGAGACGGTCAGAGAGAGACGGTCAGAGAGAGACGTTCAGAGAGAGACGGTCAGAGAGAGACATTCAGAGAGAGACGGTCAGAGAGAGACGTTCAGAGAGAGACGGTCAGAGAGAGACGTTCAGAGAGAGATGCTCAGAGAGAGACGTTCAGAGAGAGTCGTTCAGAGAGAGACGCTCAAAGAGAGACGTTCAGAGAGAGACGGTCAGAGAGAGAGACGGTCAGAGAGAGACGTTTAGAGAGAGAGACACTCAGAGAGAGACATTCAGAGAGAGACGTTCAGAGAGAGACGCTCAGAGAGAGACGTTCAGAGAGAGACGTTCAGAGAGAGACGCTCAAAGAGAGACGTTCAGAGAGAGACGGTCAGAGAGAGAGACGGTCAGAGAGAGACGTTTAGAGAGAGAGACACTCAGAGAGAGACATTCAGAGAGAGACGTTCAGAGAGAGACGCTCAGAGAGAGACACGGTCAGAGAGAGACGTTCAGAGAGAGAGACACTCAGAGAGAGACGTTCAGAGAGAGACGTTCAGAGAGAGACGCTCAGAGAGAGACACGGTCAGAGAGAGACGTTCAGAGAGAGAGACGTTTAGAGAGAGAGACGTTTAGAGAGAGAGACACTCAGAGAGAGACATTTAGAGAGAGAGACGTTTAGAGAGAGAGACACTCAGAGAGAGACATTCAGAGAGAGACGTTCAGAGAGAGAAGGTCAGAGAGAGACGTTCAGAGAGAGACGTTCAGAGAGAGACGCTCAAAGAGAGACGTTCAGCGAGAGACGTCAGAGAGAGAGACGGTCAGAGAGAGACGTTTAGAGAGAGAGACACTCAGAGAGAGACATTCAGAGAGAGACGTTCAGAGAGAGACGCTCAGAGAGAGACACGGTCAGAGAAAGACGTTCAGAGAGAGAGACACTCAGAGAGAGACGTTCAGAGAGAGACGCTCAAAGAGAGACGTTCAGAGAGAGACGTTCAGAGAGAGACGTTCAGAGAGAGATTTCAGAGAGAGAGACGCTCAGAGAGAGACACGGTCAGAGAGAGACGTTTAGAGAGAGACGTTCAGAGAGAGATGCTCAGAGAGAGACACTCAGAGAGAGACGTTCAGAGAGAGAGACACTTAGAGAGAGACGTTCAGAGAGAGACACTCAGAGAGAGACGTTCAGAGAGAGACATTCTGACGACTGACTAAAGAGAACCAATAAAACCCAATAAAAAAAAAATCAATAAAAAAAAACAGAACCAGTAAAGTTCTGTATGTTGTGCATGTTGTTTCTGTTCCACAGTCCACAGAAACAAAGCAAAGTCTCTGAGTGTTCATCAGGTGTGTGTCTGAACTCCCTAAATCCTTTCTCAGCTCCATCAACACACCCCGCCCATTAACTAATGAGCCCTGACCGACCAATCAGGAGCCCCTGAGCTATGTGAACTGTCCTTTCTTTTGTTTTTTCACACACACACACACACACACACACACACACACACACACACACACACACACACACACACACACACACACACACATGTTCTCACAGCTGTAGTGTGTGTCAGCAGGGAGTTAGCATGTTAGCTGGGAACATGAAGACAGGACGCCTGAGACTCAAACCAAGGACCAGGACAGGAAACCCACAGTAACCCTGCTCCCACGCACGCACACACACACACACACACACACACACACACACACACACACACACACACACTCAACTGACTAATGAGAAAGATGGACACAAACTCTGTTCTCACCTTGGAAGGTTCTGTTCCACATCCTCTGAGTCACAGAGTCTCCTCTGGGCCTCCACACTCCTCCAGGTTCTGGTCCAGGTTCTGATCCAGATGCCAGTCTGTGCTCGCTCAGCGTCTCGTTCAGAGCCTGAGAGTACATCATCACGCCGTCATGGAAACCTGCAGCGATCAGGTTATACTGACACAGAGAGACAGATCAGCCGATTAACCTCAGAGGTCTGTGTGATTGATGTCACATGATCGGGGTTGATTATTGAATCACATAAATAATCCCCCCCTTTTCATCGTGTTTACAGAGTACGACTGTTATGATTTTAGAATATTAAACTAGTAAAAATCCAACGTAATGAAATTGGTTTGATAAATAGAAGCTCTAGACACACAATGTTGGATAATTTAATGACCACAATCATTTTTTTTGCACACACATGTTGCATGACAGTGCACCCTCTCTTTCCCTTGCAGCAGCTTTTGGTTGAATTGCACAGAAACATCGGCAAATGTTGACAGTGAAATGCAGTCTCTCACACACCTGAACTACCAAGTAGATGTAGTTTATCTGAAAGCATCATCATTATGTTCTAAAACTCGTGATATCATAAAAGACAACAGAATCATCAGTATGACATCACAGTGAGCATGCTCAGTACCACAGAGTCTGACACGTTGAAGTTGAACATCTTCTTTGCATCGTCCTTCAGAGTCTCAACAAACTGAAGATACTCCGGATTCTCAGGCTCCAGGTACGTCAGCACCTTCACACTCTGACACACAGACAGGAGGAGAGAGACAGACAGGCAGACAGACAGACAGGCAGACAGGAGGAGAGATTATAATATTTGAAATAAACAAAATATACTAGTGATGATGAAATGATAAGCACTCAGTGAAGAAATCCCATTTATGTCCCTTTGCCCGGCTGATAAGTTACATCACCTACCACGTTGGCCCTTAGTTACCATGGCAACCCAAACAGCGATGCC
>NC_083627.1:13801751-13819251 GCF_963584025.1 Labrus mixtus | reverse complement strand
AACACTGACGGCTGTAACACTGACGGCTGTAACACTGTAACACTGACTGCTGTACCACTGTAACACTGACAGCTGTAACACTGACAGCTGTAACACTGTAACACTGACGGCTGTAACACTGACTGCTGTACCACTGTAACACTGACGGCTGTAACACTGACAGCTGTAACACTGTAACACTGACTGCTGTACCACTGTAACACTGACGGTTGTAACACTGACGGCTGTAACACTGACTGCTGTACCACTGTAACACTGACGGCTTTAACACTGACAGCTGTAACACTGACTGCTGTAACACTGACTGCTGTAGCACTGACTGCTGTAACACTGTAACACTGACAGCTGTAACACTGACGACTGTAACACTGACGGCTGTAACGCTGTAACACTGACGGCTGTAACACTGACGGCTGTAACAGCTGTGAGGCTCTTACAGTATTATTGTCTCATGAAGCTGTTGCCTGTCTCCTCTCAGGTGTTTTTTTTGCTGTCAGATAAAAACGTTGTCCTGAGAGTCACTGTGATCACATTAAGCTCTCATGTATCACCGAGCAGGGACAGGTTTATAACTACTTGTTTTCATGTTGATTTATTGGCCGGGTTTTTTGGTAGTTGTTTTTAATTTCTCTTTTACGGAATTACTGTCAGTATATTTTTGTTCCCATTCCTTAATTGTTTTATGATAAAAATAGTTCTGCATTTTTTGGAGGTTATGTTTTTATATGAGGAGTTATGACAGAAAGGCTGGAGGTCAGTTAGAACATTGGTTCCCAACCAATATTTACAATGAAAACATTTCTTGGGGGACCTGGGGAGGCTCAGCTTTTCTGAATTACAAACTGGGGGGGGGGGGGGGGGAGGCATCCCGAAAAAAAGGTTGTTGTGTGTCACTTGTATGAACGTTCTGGATTGGTTTAATATGTTTCCGATTAAAACATTAATCACACCTTCAGAAACAGGAGCTCAGACCGATGGACCATTAAAGGATCAATACATGTCATAGTTTGAATGCACAAATAATCCCAGTAACATGTTGAGAGAGAGAGAGAGAGATAGAGAGAGAGAGAGAGAGGAGTGAACAGACCGGAGAACAGCCACACAAACTTCTATTGACTCTTTATGTTTCCTGTTTGTTCTCTGATGATGACACAACTGTCAATCACAGTAAAGGTAAATCATGTTGTTTACCTGCTCTTCATTCCGCCTTCTGCAGCTCCACGTCGGGGCGAAGAAGGAAGCAGAAACGAAAGAAGAAGAAGAAGAAGAAGACGAAGAAGAAGAAGAAGAAGAAGAAGAGGAAAAAGAAGCGCGGAGGATTTCAAAGTACCGAAAAGAAAAAGAAGAAAAGAAGTCAAACTGCACACGGGCACCGGAATCCGTTCACGTTACACCAGTCCTTAAACCGGGTCCGAGTGTGATCCTGGTCTTAGCTCCGGTCTGAGACTCCGCTCACTGACACTCTGCGGCGGACACGCGCTCACATGCACGTACCGGGGGTAGTGGGAGGTTGGCACGGAGGCACATTATGGTGTGCTTGTGCTTGTGCGCAGATCTGTCCCCCGAGAGACTGTGAAGGGAAGATTCAATTACCCTGATGACACACACACACACACACACACACACACACACACACACACACACTGATTTAAAGCAGAAGCAAAGACATTCTGATTAATTAAAACCGTTTTTTATGGTCGATCGATCAGATAGTTGATTGATTATTGATCAGCTGTCAGTGTGTGTTCTGTTCAGATGCAGCGTGTGTGTGTGTGTGTGTGTGTGTGTGTGTGTGTGTGTGTGTGTGTGTGTGTGTGTGTGTGTGTGATGTGTTCAGGTGCCGCAGTGTGTTAACATGATGTTAGAGTGAGTAAAAACACCCAGAGGTTTGGTAGATCTGAATCTGAATTAGAATACTACTTTAATCATTTTAGTCATAAAACAAGCAGCAGCTCTTCGGTCTGTGTGGAGCCCCCTGGTGGCTGGGGACGGAGGGTTCTGAAAATACAACAACAGCTGTGTTAGCTTCTCCCCAAAATCACCTGAACGTCTCACCTTCATCACTGATGCTGCCGGCGATGAGGAAGAAGAGTCATCCTCATCTTTAAAGACTGGGGCCCAGCAACAGCACTATAACCAAGTTTCACAGCCTTTGTAGGACAGATTGCATCCATAATATTGGTGTAAAATTGGTGTAGGATTGGTGTGAGATATTGGTGTAACATTGGTGTAAGATTGGTGAGATAAGAGTAACATTGGTATAAGATTGGTGTAACATTGGTATAATATTGGTGAGATATTGGTGTGTCATTGGTGAGATATTGGTGTCATTGGTGAGATTTTGGTGTAATATTGGTGAGATATTTGCATTGGCTGGGAAGTGCAAAGCAAAATTACAAAATCATATTTACATTTTGAAAAGCATTTTTACATTTTATAAAACAAAATTACAAGATGTGAAATACTTTTACAATTGCTGAGACACATTTACAAGTGGCAGAACACTTTACAAGTCCCAAAACAAATTTACAAACTACAGATTCTTGACAGAATGGGAATGTACCAAATGCAGGAAGTGACCCAGAAGTGATAAATTAAATTAATTAATTTGTATGTTAGTCATATATGTATATACATAAGATTATATATTAATATCTATAGGTCTCAGTTCTGGATGGAGTTATTTGCAGACCTCTGAGATGCTGAATACTTCAAGAGTTTGAGAGACCGTCCACACAAAAAGCAAAACTGACTAATCTGGCTCAAATGAGTTCCACTAAACTGGAAAAACATCTTTCTGTCACCACAAACTCCGTATCACTCCATAACACAGTCCTTCAAGTCTTTCATCAAAAACAAACAAAATGACCCCTCACTCAATCACTTCCGGGTCACTTCCTGCATTTGGTACATTCCCATTCTGTCAAGAATCTGTAGTTTGTAAATTTGTTTTGGGACTTGTAAAGTGTTCTGCCACTTGTAAATGTGTCTCAGCGATTTTAAAAGTGTTTCACGTCTTGTCATTTTTTACTTGGTAAAAGTGTTTTGGTTTTGTAATTTTTTTATAAAATGTAGAAATGTTTTTCAAAATGTAAATTTGTCTCAAATTTTTGTAAAAGTGTTTCCCACTTGCTCTGCACTTCCCAGCCACGTACATATTGGTGTAAGATTGCAGCATTCTAAATGGCCTAACAGGCGTAAATGTCCCCCCTTGTAATGTCTGCAGGATCCATAGCGTTATCAAACTGCCTTTCTCTGTGTAACTAGCTCGCTAGCTTTAGAATGCTAACTCACCCTGAGTGTGAACAGGTAGGACTGATCCCAGGGGCATCTCCAGGATTAATCTGGGCCCCATGAACTCACATTAGGCTCCTCCCCCACAGCCTGAGATATGACTATAACCACACTGACACTATAAGCCGTTAAAAGAGTTACATTAAAGTCGACAACATTTGACTCCTTCAGTGCTTTTAGATAGCACACATTTTAAAATGATACGATTTGTTATTTTTTGAAACTACACTTTATTTATAAGAGATGAGTGTGAGCGCTCACAGCTAAGTGCTTACAGAAGCATACAGTCTCATGGAGATCAAACAGATTGATGTGAGCACAGTTTATGTTTGAGAATTTAATGTTCACAATGAACCTGTACATAAAAAACTGACAATGTTATAAATAAAGTTTACATTCAGCTTCACTCAGTCTGTTAAATCAGAACTTTTCTCATGTTTAGATTCCAACATCTCCCCAGGCAGGCTTTGTGGTGGCAGCGTGTGTGTGTGTGTTGTTCATAAAGTTAATGAACACACACTCGACCCTCTGAGTGTGTTTTAACAGGATACACCCGGTGGACCAGGAAGTCACTTAGTTACTCACACACACACACAAAGACACACGTTGCTGCCCTCTCTGTACCTCTTCCTGGAAATGATCTCACACACACACACACACACACACACACACACACACACACACACACACACACACACACTCCCACTGTCCTGTTAATAAAAGCCCTTGCATGTTTCTTGTGTCTGACGGTAAATGTTGCACATAAACGCAGCACAGAGTGTCCAGCTGAGCGCCGTCTGTGTTCATAATGTCAACAAACAGAACCAGACGCTTCTATTCTAACTCAGTGGGCCAATCAGCAGCTGAGGAGGTGGGATCTGTGGGGGAACCACAGAGGTGTCAGTCAGAGCGACTGATGATGACAGTCCAAAGATGTGTTTGTGATGTTCTAAGGGGCGGTTGTGGCTCAGTGGTAGAGCAGGTCGTCTCTCAATCAGAAGGTTGGAGGTTTGATTCCCAGTTCCTGTAGTCACGTTGGAATGTCCTTGGGCAAGACACTGAAGTGTAAATGATTCCTGATGGCGTTAAGATCAGTGAATGGATGAGTTCATCCTGATGGCTACTTTAAACAGCAGCCTCTGCCATGTGTGAATGTGACATGTGGTAACAAAGACCTCTGAGAGGGCAGATGACTAGTAAAGGACTTTAAAGGACAGTCCATTAACCATTTACAGCGTACCAAGTGTTCCTCCGGTCTCTGAGGGTCAGGGTTAGGTGAGTCACCTGACACACCTGAAGAAGAACAACAGTTTGACACGTTGTCGTTATATTAAGAAATAAAAACCTAGAGAATAAACCTGAGGCTTTTGAACGATCAACAAACCCTAATGCTCATCTAAATGAGGAACAAGTTCAGGACAAGTGTTCTGGGTACATGATTAGAGGGGGCTATGGAGTATTCCCACACCCGCCCGACACATTTCACCCTGAGAGCCTCTGAAGGAGAGAGTGCAGCCCCTCTGTGAGCTGAGTGGACATGAGCCCAACTATATCTATCTGATAGCTCTCCAACTCCAGCTCCGGTTCTTTCCCCACCACAGAGGTGACGCTCCCATTAGTCTACGCTGCCGAGAATCAGAATTGTGTTTCCTTGCCAAGTAAGTAGAATAAAGAAGTAAAAGGCTATAAAACAGCAGTTCTCCTTCTGTCAAGGGACTTATATAGAGAAAGATTAAAATATCAAAATAAGGTATAAACCAGGCAAGTGACATGGGTTTGAATCCGACCTGTCTGCATGTCTCTCGCCCTGATTTCTGACTCTATATCCAATGTTCTATCTTTACAGTAAAGGCACAAAAAAGTCCAAAAAAATCTTAATAAAAAAAAATCAAAAATAAGGTACAAATCATAAATATAAAAAGAAACAAAATTCACAAACTACATTGTAGGAGGTGTGTACTGGCTGTATAGTGTGCAGATATGTCAATTTTTCAGGATGACTGAAGGATTCTTAAAGTGTGCGTTAATTTAACACAGGACTTCTAGTGATGCTCTCTGACTGGGGGGCTGGAGGAAGTCTGTGCCGAGGGGGGTGGGGGGTAGAGCCAGGGCATCGTTAATGCTAAGGAGGAATATAGGTGGCCTCAGAGTCCAGGTGGTGTACAGGTCAACTCATCTCCACCGTCTATAGAGCATTAGGCTCTAAGTTGTTCTCATGTGGTCCTCCTCTCGCATGTTGGTGGACTCATCCCCACCAGAGATGAGTCCAATGAGGAAGGTGTCATCCTTGAACTTGAGGAGCTTGATGGACTGGTGATTGGAAGTGCAGCTGTTGGTGTGCAGGGAGAAGATGGCACAAAAGACTTGAGGATGCCAGAAACTTAACATGTGGTCCACTCACTTCCTACAGGTAGATCTGGGTGAAAAGTCATCAGGTGGAGGAACAGATCCTCCCTCCTGGTAAAGGCCTTCCTGCATAGTCCACAGGTATGCAGTCTGCCCCCTCTGTGGACCTTCAGGTGTCTCTCCAGACTTTCTTTCCTAGCAAAGTCTTTGCTGCAGACCTCACATTGGTATGGTTTCTCTCCAGTGTGGACCCGCTTGTGGATCTCCATTCTTCTGATGGAGCTACATTTAATCCCACACACGTCGCAGGTGCACCCCAGCTCTTTGTGAGAGCGCAGGTGATCTCTCAGGGTTTTGGTGGACTCGAGACAGTCCCCACAGACCCCACAACGGCTCTCGGGTTCCTTACAGTGGTTTTCAGTGTGTCGAACCAAAATCCCCAGCGTGTTGAAGGACATTCTGCAGAGTCTGCAGGTGAAGGACTTGTCAGGTTTTTGGAAGGGGACCTGCTGTCTGCGGAGGCTGCAGGACATCAGGTCCTGGTCCTGTGACAGGTTTCGTCTGACGTGTTTTTTCAGAGTTTGCTTTGAGCTAAACTGTCGGTCACAGCCCCTGCAGACCAGCAGCTCCTGTTCCACAGGAGGCCCAGTCCACGCTCCCAGAGTCCTGTGTACACCTGGTTCCAGCGGCGCCTCATCACTGTCCTCTGTAGTGGATTCTGAATGGCTAACAGAGTCCTGGTTGAGGTCTTCGGGTAGGTCTGTCTCTCCGGGTTCTGGTTTCATGTGTGGGGGGGACCTAAGGGACTGGATGTGACTGGATAAAGGACTTGCCTTGTCCTTGTAGCTCTCCATCTGCCAATCAGGACTCTGTGTGAACCTGGTCATCAACTCCCCTGGTCCTGAAGCCCCGCCCCCTTCATCTGTGATGTTCAGATAAGAGCCCTGCGCCCTCTCTTGCTTCTCTTCTTCACCTGGAGGAAAGAAAAACAGCAATCTTAGTCCAACCGATGCGCTGCGTTGACCTTAAGGCGCCAACTTAGGACATGGTGTGAGACCCAGAACCCCCTAGTGTACTCACCGGTGTCTGCTCTGAGTGAGGCCTCCAGACCCTCATCAAGTTCCTGCTTGACAACCAACATTTCCTGTGTGTTAAAAACGGGATTAAGTCCGACGTCACCACCGACAACCACAGACTGTGTCTGATTGGACAAAGGGTTCTGGACTGTGTCAAGTCTCAACCTCAGCCAATCAAGACTCTGCATGGGTGTGATGACAGTCCCGTCTGGTCCTGAAGCTCTGCCCCCTTCCTGTTTAATGAGTGGACTGAAGCTCTGCCCCCTCGCCTGCTCTTCTTCTTCTGTTATGAAAACACCTGAGAGACAGACACAGGAAGATGGTGACATCCCAGAGAGCAGAACAAGTCTCAGAGCTGAAACTCTTTATTTTGTTATAACTTTACCTTTTATTTTATTATGTTTATTCTATCTGATTTTATTTTATTGATTTTTTTCAGGTCGTCCAATAAGACCGGTCGAGTTATATACCTCTCCTGCACATATCTCAACTTCTCTTATTGTTGCTGTTTACATTAAATGTGCACTGAGTGTATAACCAAAATAATATTTAGTATGAAGTTATAAACGTTTCAAAAAAGGCTTAATGAGAGTCAGTTCAGTTCTCGTTCTGAAAATGAAAAATAATTTCCAAAGTTCCTGAGACATCATGAAACTTCACCATCAGATCATCAAGAATTCATTCATCATTTCATAATAAAGCAGAAAGGCTGAAACTAACCCTAACCCAAACTGACGCTGATGCCGTTATCTTCACAGAAACGTATCTCCTCGATGCCTCTCTGGTGGGAGGGACGAGGACAAAAGTGAAGGAAGCAAGGATGCACTTTAAAAGAACAGAAATGCTCTATGGATGAGCTCTTATCCAATCAGATCACTCGCTCAGAATGAACTGGTGTATAACAGCAATCTGCTAATGCAAGATGGAAATATTGAAAACACCTTTAGTTCCCTTACTTCAATGTGGCCTCGGCTGTTAGTTTGTGTTGTTGTAAACAGTCATTTGAGGTCAAACACTAAACAACACACAGAGGCAGAGGCAGCAAGGCAGCGAGGGAGCAGTGAAGATCAAATGGAGTCTTTGAAAAACATTTAATGAACAGGCAGGAAGTCAATGCAGACAATTTACTCCAATTATCTACTTTGTATTAGCGAAAATTATTTTATCTGTTTTCTTACTGTTGCTATGGTAACCTGTCCATTATCTCCCAGTTTGTTTGTTTGTTTGTTTACTGTTTGTCCTGAAGGTCACTAGTTCACCCTTCTAACATGACTACCGACTGTTACTATGGTAACAGCTTGACTGTTCCCAGTTCCTAAAACAACAGCGCCATCTGGCGGGGAAAGCCGCTACGTCACAATCTAAATATTTATATTTATTTCTCAAACCAACAAACAGCAGTCTCACTGACCGGCGGCTTCATCCTCCGGTTCGTCCTCGGGTCGTCCCGCAGCCTCCATCCGTCCCCTCTTCTGTCGGTCGATCTCTTCTCTTAATCGGAACACCTCGCGCTCATACTCGGAGATCACTGAGGCAAAATGGCGGAGGATGTCATCGGTGGCGGCGGAGAGCCGCTGGTCCACGAACATCCTTAGAGTGTGGAGCTTCAACATGTCCGTACTGAACACCGTCCCAGAGGAGGACAGGAGGAGCCGGTGTACCGGGAGGGTCGTCTCGATCCTAGTCACGTGGTGTCGAGTACTTTATAAACTAGTAAATGTAAGTTGACGTCACTCACTGCTTCTCTGCTGCAGTTTCCTGATGTTTACTGTCATTATTGAGCAGACAGGTCTGGTTTCCGGGTCACATGACCGTGGAAACCAATCAGACATGAGTAACGGAAATGCATTGGCACTGTGAGCGCACACACAGCAAGTGAAGTACTCTCAGTTTAACGCAGTACAAACATTCAAAATAAAAGCATAATAATTTTATTTTTATATGCAAAATAATGGAATTTCAAACATGCTGTCAATTTTTTTTTAGATTGATCGCGATTAAACATTTCATTTTTTGACAGCCCTATGAAGCATGTAAAAAGGTTTAGGAGCAACATGTGCAGCCAAACAGACTTTTTTTTAAGGAAGGCCATTTTTATCAACTCAGCGTCAAACATTGTGCTCGTGTTACAGCAGCACGGCATTACAGTAAGAGTCCAGGTGGTTAACTGACCTCCCTGCAGTCCGGACTCGTCACCCATTACAAATATTTGCAGCATTAGAGACCTGAAGTCAGACAACTGAAATCATACATATTTAGTAAAAAGGGTCAACCTTCAAAATAAAAGTAACTGGTCTCCTCAGGTCACAAACACTTACAGTGTCGTGAAAAGAAAGTGTGATGTTACAGAGCCGTAAACATGACATATCATTTGTCGCAATAAATATCTCAGTTTCAACATTTGACTTGTTGTCTTTGTGCTATTTCCAGCTAAATATGAAGCTGAAGATGTTTTGAAAGTCATTACTCCCTTTTTTGGACTCTACAGCTGGATAAAGTCTGGCTGCAGACCGTCGTGCCTCCTGATAGGGTCCTTGTCAGTATGGACGTCCAGGTGAACCTTCATGTGGATGTCTCTGGAGCGTTTCTCCTGGTAGCGCTTCCCACAGATGGAGCAGCCGTAGGGTTTCTCCCCGCTGTGAGTCAGCAGGTGTTTCTTCAGGTCGTTCTTGGTGACAAAGGCCTTGGAGCACAGGCTGCAGCTGAAGGCACACTCCTTCCTGTGGAAGCGCAGGTGTATCTGCAGGTACCCTTTGGTGCTGAAGCTCTTCCCGCAGAGGCTGCAGCTGTACGGTTTCTCGCCACTGTGGGTCATCATGTGGGCATTCAGCCCCCCCACCTGCCTGAAGGTGTTCCCGCAGACCAGACACTGGAACGGTTTATCTCCTGTGTGGATCCTCTTGTGGACCTCCAGGACATGGACAGACGCCAGGCTCTTCCCGCAGGTCTGGCAGGAGACTCGGTGGGTAGGTTTGTCGCCGGTGTGTTTCCTGATGTGTGTGCTCAGAGCTCCGTTGTCCATGAACGTCTTCCCGCAGAACTCGCAGATGTAAGGTCGCTCCCCGCTGTGGATCCTTCTGTGGCGCCGCAGGGCTCCGGGCCGTGGGAAGGACTTACCGCAGACGCCGCAGACGTATGGTTTGACCCCCGTGTGGCTCCGCATGTGAGTGTCAATGTTTTGAAAGGATTTACCACAGACATGACAGATCTTAGCGGCGTCTCTGTGGACTTGAAGGTGGTCTATGAGGGTCTCTGATGGGGGTAAAGTCTGTCCACAGATTCCACACGCAGACTCTGATGAGTGAGTCTTCACATGTTTCCTCAGACCGCCGTCACTCTGAAACGTCTCGCTGCACACTCTGCAGCAGTGACTCGTCTGAGGCGTCTCTGTGTCTTCTCCTTCAATCAGACTGTCCTCAGTCTGAGACTTAAGACTCTGAGGGTCCGACTCTGCGTACTCCTCATTGTGTATCTCCTTGGAGTGAGTCTCTGTGAAGCTCCGCCCACAGAGCTGCTCCCCGCCGTGGATCTTCCTGTGCCTCCTCAGCGCCCCCACTCGGGGGAAGCGTTTGTCACATACGGAGCAGCGGTACGGTTTGAACCCTGTGTGGGTCCTCATGTGGGTCTGCAGGTTCTGGAAAGTCCTCCTGCAGACAGAGCAGGTCCCCCCAGTCTCTCTGTGGGACTGCAGGTGAGTCTGCAGAGCCTCAGGTGAGTTCAGCTGCTGTCCACAGACGCCGCAGACGCTCTGAGCATCTCTGCAGTGCGTCTCGCCGTGTTTCCTTAGGAAACCTTGGCTGTGGAACCAGTCCCCACAGACCCTGCAGGACCAAGACCCCTGAGGCCGCTTCAGCCCAGAGTCCTGCCTACTGTCTGTCATTGATTGACCGTCCTCCTCGTCCGGTCTCTGCTCTCTGTCCTCGTCCTGGTGGGTCTTCAGGTGGTCCTGCAGCAGCTGGTCTGTGCTGATGGTAAGTCCACAGACCGGGCAGACCTTGTTCGACTTCCTGCTGTGGATCTTCCTATGTCTCCTGAGGGCTCCTGCACGGGGGAAGCTCTTCCTGCAGACAGAGCAGCTGTAAGGTTTCTCTCCAGTGTGACTCCGCATGTGAGTCTCCATGTTTTGAAACGTTTTACTGCAGATCCCACAGGCCCTGCTCCCTCTAGTGGCGTCCCTGTGAGACCTGAGACGGTCCACCAGACAGTCTGAGGACTGGATCTGTCCTCCACAAACACGCTGGTCTGAGTGTGTCTCCACGTGTTTCGTCAGATATCCCCTGTGACGGAAACTTTTTCCACAGACGACACAGCGATGAGCCGCCGTCTGGTCAGATGATGCCCCCTGCTGTCTGCGAGCATTAGAGCGCCGCCCTGCGTCTGTCTTTGAGTCCGCTGATTCTGTGTTGCTGTACGAGTTGTCGCTTCCCCTCCAGTCGTCATCGCTCTCCGCTGCTGAGGTGTCTGAGGGGGCGGAGCTAAGCGGGGCTGTGAAGAGGTCAGCGGGTTTACCCTCAGAATACAGCAGGGGCTTTTTGTCAGCGCTGGATGTCCTCAGAGTGAACGTGCCGATGGAATCTAGACGGAAAAATGATTATGAAACAGGAAAGAGAAAAGTCAACAGTGATGCGTGTCCTGACTTTCACTGATTAATCCGGATGAACACTCTAATTAACACTCTTTATTTATGATGACAACATGCCGCTGTGACATCACAGGGATTCAGTTTGGTATCAGTTATGTTTCAGGCCTCCTGCAGTCTTTGAATAATCTAATTTAAGACTTTGTTAGAGACTCATAACTTTTGCATCATGTAATGTCTGTGTGTTTTCTATTTCACTCACTCAGCAGCTTTGATTGCCGTTGCTAACAGTTTCATTATATATCTTGCAGGTTGCCTGGTAACAGCTGTTTGCTTTCATTCCGCACCTTCGCCTCCTTATCTCTTCTGTTCACAGTTTGTGGACGTGTACATAACACGCTGCTGTAAATGCCCTGGTTTCCCTCGCTCCTCTCCAGCTCTTCCTCCTGTCCAAACATTTCAGAGTTGAATGTAGACAGTGTGTCGGAGGAGTACAGGAGATATGGACTCATCCACAGATCAATGCACCTGATGTCTGTAGGCTGATAATCAATAACAGCTGCTGTGATTGGCTTTCACTTACTCAGTTAATCGTTGTGTGCATGTGGTGTCGGACACATCGGAAAAACGAATTTCCGAGTTGTAAAATGCTCATGAACAACAACTCGGAAACTCGGAAAAGAATTAGGTGCCTGACTTCCCAGCTTGACGTCAGAATCGTCATCACATGAGGGGCAAAATATGTTTGGTTTTGTCATTCACGTATTGCATCAACTTTTTGCTCAAGTATCTCTTTTAACAGTTACATTTCGATGATCGTCCTCGTAGCATCAACGCTGTTTGTTGCTGCTGTTTCAACGTTCAGACTTTCTGAACTGAAATCACGTGAACACACTGAAGTCGGAAGAACGATTTCTCAGAAACTTGGACCACCCGAGCAGCACATCTCACCTGTCCGAGTCAGTCGGACCTCCGGGCTCAGCACAGCCTCCAGCATCCGGCTCTGCCGCTCCAGGCGCCGCCGGTTCTCCTCCACCTCCCGCTGCAGCAGTCCTACGATCAGCTCTGCCGCCGCCGCGAGCCGTTCAGTAAGCAGCAGCCGCAGGACGTGCAGCTGGCGGCGGCACCCGGAGCCCCGCGAGCCGCCGCTCCGCTTCTTCAGCATCGTCAAGATCTCCGACCCGGCCCGGGACAGCTGCTCCGACACCGCCTGCGTCAGGGCCCGTAGCCCGCAGCGCGTAGGGGCTACAGAAAGAGACATCCCGGGACAAGAGCCCGTACATCGGCCAACACCAGTGAAAACAGACCGGCCCGTTCCGGGTCAACGAGACCACGCTGAGAGGGGGGTCAGAGCCAGAGCCGCCCCCTTCAGGACGGGAGGACCCTTCTGCTACAGACACCACAGATACTAGTGTCTCGACATCTGCTGTCTGTCAGAGACATAGACTGTAAATAACAATAATAATAATCATGACATAGTATACAGTCTAAGGTCAGAGACATAAACATTTTTAAGTACTAGACAGACGTCTCTACATCCTGTTGAAATGTTCTGCACAGTATCTTTTGAACCAGAAGGCAGTGGGGATCTAGAATCTGTTGGGGCCCTAGGCAAAAAATCAATAGGGGAGGCCTTAAACCAGCGTTAAGCAGGGCAACAAGAGTGAGTTCTGGCAGATGGG
Source organism: Labrus mixtus (assembly GCF_963584025.1). Lineage (NCBI taxonomy): Eukaryota > Metazoa > Chordata > Actinopteri > Labriformes > Labridae > Labrus > Labrus mixtus. Next base: position 13,806,274 of record NC_083627.1, on the reverse strand, counting down.
AACCCCTTACGGAGGTTTCCTACAGTCATTGCAAAATTAGCAAATTTCCGTCCGCTGCCTTTAGGGGTCTAATGCAGTAAAACACACATTTGAAAGAAGAGTTTAGAAACCAGACTCTCTACATCTGTCTCTATATGTCAGGCCTGTGACTGACTGGCTTCCAGTCCAGGTGTAACCTGCCTGTCGGCTCCAGCCCGTGACCCCGAACAGCAGGGATAATAATTGGCTGGATGCCTGCACACTCTCTTAATTGTGCAAATGTGGTGGCAACATTTTGTATTTGTGCAATTTGGACAGTGCTCACTTTTGGATGAAATCTGACTAATGCTGTGAAGTTTTTAATTCTTCATTACTTTTTAATACGAGTGATCATTGAAATAACAGACGTGTCCTTTTATAACACGTGTAACAACAAGCTCACAGCTGAGATGACGTCAAGGTTCCAAATTTGATTCACTAAAACAACACAACGGATCTTAAATGTAAAAGTTATGGTAACAACATTCGACTCATTTTGATTTAAACTTTATTGGACAGCACCGACGAACAGATGAAATGATGAAGCTGAAGAGGGTCAGAACTCCGGCAGATGGTTCTGTTATTAACTGTATTGTCAGTTAAACCAACAGGTTAGTCCTTCCTCTCTAACCGGAAACATGCAAACACAGAGTCAACGTTAAGCCCCGCCCCTACAGCTGAATGAAGCCCGAGTAGAAAGTGTCTGTCCTCTGCTGCTCTGAGCTCTGATCTGGCCCGGACCCAGTCATGACGTGGACCTTTAGGTGTCCGTTGAGCGAGCGTTTGGCCTGGAAAGTCTTTCCACAGACTGTGCAGCTGTATGGTTTCTCTCCGGTGTGGATCAGGATGTGTCTCTTCAGGTCCACGTCCTGCATGAAGCCCTTTCCGCACACCTGGCACAGGAAGCGTCTCTCTTTGTTGTGGAAGCGGACGTGTGTGTCCAGAGTATTTTTCTGAGTGAAGCCCTTCCCACAGAGGCTGCAGGAGAACGCCCGCTCCCCCGTGTGGATCTTCAGGTGCATCTTTAGGTTGCCGCTTTGGTTGAAGGCTTTCCCACAGAAGCTGCAGATGAAGGGTTTCTCTCCTGAGTGGACCCTTAAGTGTAACTCCAGAGCAGAGTGAGCAGGGAAGTTCTTCCCACAGATGTGACACGTGTTGCTGAAATCGCGGTGCGAATTCAGGTGAGCAGAAAGACTGGCGGGGGACTCGTACTGGTGTCCACAGAGTCCACAACGACAGTCTGGGTCCTGCAGGTGAGTCTCCACATGTGTCACCAAGTAAGACCTCCTTTGAAAGACGTCCCCGCAAACTTTGCAGATGTGTCTCGGCTCTGAGCTGCGCAGCCTCTTAGGTTTATCTTCGCGTTCCTTCTCATGTTTGGCCACGTGTCGCTGCAGGCCGTGCGCCTTCATGAACTCCTTCCCGCAGACACCACAGGTGTGCAGTCCCTGCTCCTCCCGGTGCTCCTGCAGGTGTCGCTCCAGAGACGACATGTGGCAGAAGGCGCGGCTGCACTCAGTACACTTGAACTGTTTCTCTTCGGTGTGTACGCGCATGTGTGACGACAGGTTTCCCCTTTGACTGAACTTTTTGCCGCAGACGTCGCATGTGTACGGTTTCTCTCCGGTGTGCAGTCGCACATGCAGCTCCTGTGCCAGAATGGAATTGAAGGTTTTCCCGCAGAAGGAGCAGGTTTTACTTTTCACCTGGTGCATCTGTAGGTGACTGGCAAGGTTGGAGGCGGAGTCTAAACACTCGCCACAGAAGCCGCAGCGGCAGTCTTTGTCCTGGGCGCAGACCTGCAGAACGTGTTTGAGGAGGTAGCCTTTACCCTGCAGAGTGCGGCCACACACCTGACAGTTAAAACGTTGAGTGGGTGCTGACCGCTTCCGTTTGTTTGTGACTGCGAGCGGCGGTTTGTTTCTGCCGGCCAGCGGCGGCCGGCCTCTCTTCCTCTTTTTCCTAGGTGACCTCAGAGTTCGGCTCTGTCTGGTCCAGTCGCTGTCTGGATCCCCCTCACTGTGTGCCGCTGAGCTGCTGGGGGAGGAGGGCTGGTGGAAGGAGGGTGAAGAGGGCGAGGAGGGCTGGTGGAGGGAGGGTGAGGAGGGCGAGGAGGGCTGGTGGAGGGAGGGTGAGGAGGAGCCACGAGGCCTTGAGCAGGAGGCGGGGCTGTCAACTTCTTCAGGTTCTGATTGGTTCAGGTCTGCAGCATCCGCCAGGGGCTCCAGGTCTCTGTGGTTAATGATCTCTGAGTGCAGAGAGTCTGATGAGAAAAACAACATCACCTTAAGAACACTGACACACCTGAAGACCCTCTCTCTCATGACGTTTGAGTCAAACATGTTGCCAAAGCAAAAACACAATTAATCTCTCTCTCTATCTTTGAAGCTTCGGTGCTTTCTGTTTCTGTCAGTCATTAAAATGACTGAGAAAATGACTGAGACTGCATCGATTCATTTTAGAGCAGAGCAGAGAGTGTGAGTGTGTGTGTGTTTGTGTGTTGCCGCGGGTCCTCCGAGTCCTGAGTGCAGAGACTGACCTGCTCTGTGCAGCCTGACTTCGGGCTTCAGCACGGCATCGAGCAGCCTCCTCTGCCGGCAGATCTCCCGCTCTGACCGCTCCACGCGCTCTTCGTACTCCGCCACGGTTTCCTTAAACAGATCGACGATCTCCTCCGCGGCCACCGTTAGCCGCTCGGTGAGCAGCGTTCTCAGCGCCGGTATCTCAGCCGCTCCTTCTTCTTCTTCTTCCAGCTGCAGCATGAAGGCTTCAGCGGCGGCGCTCATCCGCTCCCGGATCGACACCCGCAGCAGCTGCAGCCTACACATCCTGCTCCTTTTTCTGCCAACAAAGACAGCCAGCGGCGGGGACGGACACCGGACTGGACGAGACGTAAACACACCGAGTTCCGCGTCGACGACGGTTCGCTTTCAGCGGAGCGAAGCGCAGGGACGAAGAGCGAACCCTGCTGTGCGGGAGGCGGAACGACAACAACTGTGTCTGGTGTACAGACATACTCAGATTTATTCATCTCATATTTTTAAAACTATATATATAATTTTTAAATATAAAAGTATATAAATATAATATGATTCCGAAATGAAATGAGAGTAAGTCTTTGAACTTCTGTACAGATAAGAAGGCTTGGTGTTACTGTGAAATATAGATTTATGATGTATTCATGTAAACATCAGTGTTATGTGTTCAGATATCCATCAGTATATAAAGAAGTGTAATTTATAAAAAAAAAAAAGTATTAAGCACAATAATACACCCATACAAAACTTATTTTAATGTTGCTACTTTAATATATTTCACTGTATGTCGTCATATCCGTTTAAAGAAAGTGAATTATAGTAGTAAAGAATGCTATATGTCTGAGGATTCAACAAACACCACTTGTTATGTTCGTTTATGTTTCTTCAATAAAGTTTACAGAAAAAAAATCATGTCGCTGTTGCTAGGATACGGAACACTTTCCCAGTCTATGCACTTTCCGCGGCATGGCGTTGCTAGGATACATCAAACCGAGCTCCTTGAGTGAGTTTGAAACCGTGTTTAGTCCGTTACAGTCCTTGTTTTAGTCCCTGTGTTATCCCGGGTTAAGTCTGTGTTTAGTCCGTGTTTAGTACTCGTTTTAGTCCGTGTGTAAATCCGTGTATCAGCCCGTATTAGCCTTTTTTTAAATCCCTGTTCTAGCCCGGGTTTAGTCCTTGTTTAGCTCGTTTTAGAGCCGCTCGGAGTGCGTTTCTCTCGGGATGGAGATCGTTCATGTTTACTCGAAGCGCCGCGCGGAGTTCGGCCGGCAGTGCCTCTTCTCTGACCGGCCCGCCGAGCTACTGGTGGACGTTCCTCCGGACCCGAGCCTCGCTCAGCACTTCATCCAGAAAAACCCCCGGGACCAGGCCCTGCCGGCCTGCCTGGACATGTCCGAGCACCAGGTGAGTATGACGAGCACACGAGGGAGAGGGAGCAACAGGTTACTGGTGCAGTTCGCCAAACGGCCATGCGGTATCGCTACAAACGCAGTATTTTTTAAAGTTATATATATGTATGTACCCGGTGGGGTACTCAGACTTTGCAAGGTCCCCTTGTAGCAGTAGCGTGCTATATGCCCTTCCTGATCACACCTAAAGCAAATGGGCTTACTGCCTAGATTTCTCCTAGATCTAGAAGGAGGGTCACTACTTGACAGCAATTGTGAGGATCCAAGTGCTTTCATCAGTGACTCTAACTGACACAGTTGGGCTTTGATTAGGCACTTAGCTCTGCATACTCTGACTGATTTGTGGTTGCTGTCTCTAACACCATCGCTAAATTGGTCACGAAGGTCTTTCTGTGACTTAGCACTCGCCTGCTCGCCAGTTTTAGTGATTTGGTCCATTAAATCCATCAAAGCATGCGAGTAGTCAAGCAAAGACTCCCCTTCTAGCTGTTTACGATTGAAAAACCTATGTCGTAGGGACACATGGGAATGTAAACAACCATAAACTTCCCTTAACACA